>NC_058194.1:479323-486823 GCF_907165205.1 Coccinella septempunctata | reverse complement strand
AGCGTCGGGCGCGGTTAGTACTTGGATGGGTGACCGCTTGGGAACACCGCGTGCTGTAAGCTTTTTTTTTTTGCTTTCCGCAGTTGGTCAGGATGAAAATATTACAATTAAAGAGGTTCAGACATTTCTCCATTGACCGTTCACATCATAAAATTATATGAATGTATATAAACATGCAATTTTATAAAGAAACATAATTTTCATTTTTTCAAAAATTAGGGAAGATATGAACGGGAAACTTCGTAGGAAGTTGTACTTCACCTAATTACACTAAAATCGACGAAAAAAACCATAGGTCACGCTTCATATAAGAAAGTCGTTCGGACTCTGAAAATTCCACATATAGTAAAATGTGAGGTTCGGAGACATAATTTTCTTATTTTTCAAAAATTAGCGAAGATATGAACGGGAAACTTCGTAGAAAGTTGTACTTCACCTAATTACACTAAAATCGACGAAAAAAACCATAGGTCACGCTTCATATAAGAAAGTCGTTCGGACCCTGAAAATTCCACATATAGTAAAATGTGAGGTTCGGAGACATAATTTTCTTTTTTTCAAAAACTAGGGAAGGTATGAACGGGAAACTTCGTAGGAAGTAGAATCTAACCTAATTACACCCAAATCGACGATAAAAACCATAGGTCACGCTTCATATAAGAAAGTCGTTCGGACTCTGAAAATTCCACATATAGTAAAATGTGAGGTTCGGAGACATAATTTTCTTTTTTTCAAAAATAAGGGAAGATATGAACGGGAAACTTCGTAGGAAGTAGTATCTCACCTAACTCAACCCAAATCGACGATAAAAACCATAGGTCAGGCTTCATATAAGAAAGTCGTTCGGACTCTGAAAATTCCACATATAGTAAAATGTGAGGTTCGGAGACATAATTTTCTTTTTTTTCAAAAATTAGGGAAGATATGAACGGGAAACTTCGTAGGAAGTTGTACTTCACCTAATTACACTAAAATCGACGAAAAAAACCATAGGTCACGCTTCATATAAGAAAGTTGTTCGGACTCTGAAAATTCCACATATAGTAAAATGTGAGGTTCGGAGACATAATTTTCTTTTTTTCAAAAATTAGGGAAGATATGAACGGGAAACTTCGTAGGAAGTAGTATCTCACCTAACTCAACCCAAATCGACGATAAAAACCATAGGTCACGCTTCATATAAGAAAGTCGTTCGGACTCTGAAAATTCCACATATAGTAAAATGTGAGGTTCGGAGACATAATTTTCTTATTTTTCAAAAATTAGGGAAGATATGAACGGGAAACTTCGTAGGAAGTAGTATCTAACCTAATTACACCCAAATCGACGATAAAAACCATAGGTCACGCTTCATATAAGAAAGTCGTTCGGACTCTGAAAATTCCACATATAGTAAAATGTGAGGTTCGGAGACATAATTTTCTTTTTTTCAAAAATTAGGGAAGATATGAACGGGAAACTTCGTAGGAAGTTGTACTTCACCTAATTACACTAAAATCGACGAAAAAAACCATAGGTCACACTTCATATAAGAAAGTCGTTCGGACTCTGAAAATTCCACATATAGTAAAATGTGAGGTTCGGAGACATAATTTTCTTATTTTTCAAAAATTAGCGAAGATATGAACGGGAAACTTCGTAGAAAGTTGTACTTCACCTAATTACACTAAAATCGACGAAAAAAACCATAGGTCACGCTTCATATAAGAAAGTCGTTCGGACCCTGAAAATTCCACATATAGTAAAATGTGAGGTTCGGAGACATAATTTTCTTTTTTTCAAAAACTAGGGAAGGTATGAACGGGAAACTTCGTAGGAAGTAGAATCTAACCTAATTACACCCAAATCGACGATAAAAACCATAGGTCACGCTTCATATAAGAAAGTCGTTCGGACTCTGAAAATTCCACATATAGTAAAATGTGAGGTTCGGAGACATAATTTTCTTTTTTTCAAAAATTAGGGAAGATATGAACGGGAAACTTCGTAGGAAGTAGTATTCAACCTAATTACACCCAAATCGACGATAAAAACCATAGGTCACGCTTCATATAAGAAAGTCGTTCGGACTCTGAAAATTCCACATATAGTAAAATGTGAGGTTCGGAGACATAATTTTCTTTTTTTCAAAAATTAGGGAAGATATGAACGGGAAACTTCGTAGGAAGTAGTATCTCACCTAACTCAACCCAAATCGACGATAAAAACCATAGGTCACGCTTCATATAAGAAAGTCGTTCGGACTCTGAAAATTCCACATATAGTAAAATGTGAGGTTCGGAGACATAATTTTCTTTTTTTCAAAAATAAGGGAAGATATGAACGGGAAACTTCGTAGGAAGTAGTATCTCACCTAACTCAACCCAAATCGACGATAAAAACCATAGGTCACGCTTCATATAAGAAAGTCGTTCGGACTCTGAAAATTCCACATATAGTAAAATGTGAGGTTCGGAGACATAATTTTCTTTTTTTCAAAAATTAGGGAAGATATGAACGGGAAACTTCGTAGGAAGTAGTATCTCACCTAACTCAACCCAAATCGACGATAAAAACCATAGGTCACGCTTCATATAAGAAAGTCGTTCGGACTCTGAAAATTCCACATATAGTAAAATGTGAGGTTCGGAGACATAATTTTCTTTTTTTCAAAAATTAGGGAAGATATGAAAGGGAAACTTCGTAGGAAGTTGTACTTCACCTAATTACACTAAAATCGACGAAAAAAACCATAGGTCACGCTTCATATAAGAAAGTCGTTCGGACTCTGAAAATTCCACATATAGTAAAATGTGAGGTTCGGAGACATAATTTTCTTTTTTTTCAAAAATTAGGGAAGATATGAACGGGAAACTTCGTAGGAAGTTGTACTTCACCTAATTACACTAAAATCGACGAAAAAAACCATAGGTCACGCTTCATATAAGAAAGTTGTTCGGACTCTGAAAATTCCACATATAGTAAAATGTGAGGTTCGGAGACATAATTTTCTTTTTTTCAAAAATTAGGGAAGATATGAACGGGAAACTTCGTAGGAAGTAGTATCTCACCTAACTCAACCCAAATCGACGATAAAAACCATAGGTCACGCTTCATATAAGAAAGTCGTTCGGACTCTGAAAATTCCACATATAGTAAAATGTGAGGTTCGGAGACATAATTTTCTTATTTTTCAAAAATTAGGGAAGATATGAACGGGAAACTTCGTAGGAAGTAGTATCTAACCTAATTACACCCAAATCGACGATAAAAACCATAGGTCACGCTTCATATAAGAAAGTCGTTCGGACTCTGAAAATTCCACATATAGTAAAATGTGAGGTTCGGAGACATAATTTTCTTTTTTTCAAAAATTAGGGAAGATATGAACGGGAAACTTCGTAGGAAGTTGTACTTCACCTAATTACACTAAAATCGACGAAAAAAACCATAGGTCACACTTCATATAAGAAAGTCGTTCGGACTCTGAAAATTCCACATATAGTAAAATGTGAGGTTCGGAGACATAATTTTCTTATTTTTCAAAAATTAGCGAAGATATGAACGGGAAACTTCGTAGAAAGTTGTACTTCACCTAATTACACTAAAATCGACGAAAAAAACCATAGGTCACGCTTCATATAAGAAAGTCGTTCGGACCCTGAAAATTCCACATATAGTAAAATGTGAGGTTCGGAGACATAATTTTCTTTTTTTCAAAAACTAGGGAAGGTATGAACGGGAAACTTCGTAGGAAGTAGAATCTAACCTAATTACACCCAAATCGACGATAAAAACCATAGGTCACGCTTCATATAAGAAAGTCGTTCGGACTCTGAAAATTCCACATATAGTAAAATGTGAGGTTCGGAGACATAATTTTCTTTTTTTCAAAAATAAGGGAAGATATGAACGGGAAACTTCGTAGGAAGTAGTATCTCACCTAACTCAACCCAAATCGACGATAAAAACCATAGGTCACGCTTCATATAAGAAAGTCGTTCGGACTCTGAAAATTCCACATATAGTAAAATGTGAGGTTCGGAGACATAATTTTCTTTTTTTCAAAAATTAGGGAAGATATGAACGGGAAACTTCGTAGGAAGTAGTATCTCACCTAACTCAACCCAAATCGACGATAAAAACCATAGGTCACGCTTCATATAAGAAAGTCGTTCGGACTCTGAAAATTCCACATATAGTAAAATGTGAGGTTCGGAGACATAATTTTCTTTTTTTTCAAAAATTAGGGAAGATATGAACGGGAAACTTCGTAGGAAGTTGTACTTCACCTAATTACACTAAAATCGACGAAAAAAACCATAGGTCACGCTTCATATAAGAAAGTTGTTCGGACTCTGAAAATTCCACATATAGTAAAATGTGAGGTTCGGAGACATAATTTTCTTTTTTTCAAAAATTAGGGAAGATATGAACGGGAAACTTCGTAGGAAGTAGTATCTCACCTAACTCAACCCAAATCGACGATAAAAACCATAGGTCACGCTTCATATAAGAAAGTCGTTCGGACTCTGAAAATTCCACATATAGTAAAATGTGAGGTTCGGAGACATAATTTTCTTATTTTTCAAAAATTAGGGAAGATATGAACGGGAAACTTCGTAGGAAGTAGTATCTAACCTAATTACACCCAAATCGACGATAAAAACCATAGGTCACGCTTCATATAAGAAAGTCGTTCGGACTCTGAAAATTCCACATATAGTAAAATGTGAGGTTCGGAGACATAATTTTCTTTTTTTCAAAAATTAGGGAAGATATGAACGGGAAACTTCGTAGGAAGTTGTACTTCACCTAATTACACTAAAATCGACGAAAAAAACCATAGGTCACACTTCATATAAGAAAGTCGTTCGGACTCTGAAAATTCCACATATAGTAAAATGTGAGGTTCGGAGACATAATTTTCTTATTTTTCAAAAATTAGCGAAGATATGAACGGGAAACTTCGTAGAAAGTTGTACTTCACCTAATTACACTAAAATCGACGAAAAAAACCATAGGTCACGCTTCATATAAGAAAGTCGTTCGGACCCTGAAAATTCCACATATAGTAAAATGTGAGGTTCGGAGACATAATTTTCTTTTTTTCAAAAACTAGGGAAGGTATGAACGGGAAACTTCGTAGGAAGTAGAATCTAACCTAATTACACCCAAATCGACGATAAAAACCATAGGTCACGCTTCATATAAGAAAGTCGTTCGGACTCTGAAAATTCCACATATAGTAAAATGTGAGGTTCGGAGACATAATTTTCTTTTTTTCAAAAATTAGGGAAGATATGAACGGGAAACTTCGTAGGAAGTAGTATTCAACCTAATTACACCCAAATCGACGATAAAAACCATAGGTCACGCTTCATATAAGAAAGTCGTTCGGACTCTGAAAATTCCACATATAGTAAAATGTGAGGTTCGGAGACATAATTTTCTTTTTTTCAAAAATTAGGGAAGATATGAACGGGAAACTTCGTAGGAAGTAGTATCTCACCTAACTCAACCCAAATCGACGATAAAAACCATAGGTCACGCTTCATATAAGAAAGTCGTTCGGACTCTGAAAATTCCACATATAGTAAAATGTGAGGTTCGGAGACATAATTTTCTTTTTTTCAAAAATAAGGGAAGATATGGACGGGAAACTTCGTAGGAAGTAGTATCTCACCTAACTCAACCCAAATCGACGATAAAAACCATAGGTCACGCTTCATATAAGAAAGTCGTTCGGACTCTGAAAATTCCACATATAGTAAAATGTGAGGTTCGGAGACATAATTTTCTTTTTTTCAAAAATTAGGGAAGATATGAACGGGAAACTTCGTAGGAAGTAGTATCTCACCTAACTCAACCCAAATCGACGATAAAAACCATAGGTCACGCTTCATATAAGAAAGTCGTTCGGACTCTGAAAATTCCACATATAGTAAAATGTGAGGTTCGGAGACATAATTTTCTTTTTTTCAAAAATTAGGGAAGATATGAAAGGGAAACTTCGTAGGAAGTTGTACTTCACCTAATTACACTAAAATCGACGAAAAAAACCATAGGTCACGCTTCATATAAGAAAGTCGTTCGGACTCTGAAAATTCCACATATAGTAAAATGTGAGGTTCGGAGACATAATTTTCTTTTTTTTCAAAAATTAGGGAAGATATGAACGGGAAACTTCGTAGGAAGTTGTACTTCACCTAATTACACTAAAATCGACGAAAAAAACCATAGGTCACGCTTCATATAAGAAAGTTGTTCGGACTCTGAAAATTCCACATATAGTAAAATGTGAGGTTCGGAGACATAATTTTCTTTTTTTCAAAAATTAGGGAAGATATGAACGGGAAACTTCGTAGGAAGTAGTATCTCACCTAACTCAACCCAAATCGACGATAAAAACCATAGGTCACGCTTCATATAAGAAAGTCGTTCGGACTCTGAAAATTCCACATATAGTAAAATGTGAGGTTCGGAGACATGATTTCCTTATATTTCAAAAACTACCGAAGGAATGTTCGAAAAACTTCTCAGGAGGTAGTATCGTACCTATACCAACCCAAATCAACGATAAAAACCATAGGTCACGCTTCATATAAGAAACTTGTTCGGACCCTGAAAATTGGCGCGGGCTTCTGGAGGGTTATCCCATGCTCTCCTGGCATATGTAGGCAGAGCGTTCCGACTCGAACACATAACGATGCTTAACGTTGAAAAGTTTCGCTCGGATGGGAGACCGTAGATGGTTGTTCCGATGCATAGTTTCGTTTATGTCTTCGTGTAATAAGCTGTTATTATTACGAAAGGTGCATTCGAAACTTATGTATGAGAGACCTCCGGACATATTACGAGTGTGAGACTGATACGATTAGAGATATTCGATGCGATCCGAGGCAAATAGCCCCGGATCTGATGAATTTGTATGTAAATGTGCTTCTGGAGGGTTATCCCATGTCCTCCTGACATATATGTAAAGGGATGGAGAATGGGTCATGCTGGCCAGTTGTGGCGGATTTCTTTTTCAAGGATGAAGTTGCTGTTCTGGTTGGTAGGCTCGAATCGGATCCCCGCAGTGATGGGCTTGACGTGATTTCGTAGAAACAGTCGATGCATTATCAGAATTAAGCTCCGATGCGCGAACTTAGAAGTGGTTGTATCAGCTAGTCTTTGTTCTTCCGGAGTATTCTCGATCTCGATGTATCGCTTCTATGTTTCATCTCTTGCCTTGAGCGACCCCTCGCAGCGAGATCGCGGTCCGCTTCGTATCTTTGTATTCGAATGGCCATTATGCGATCGACCATAAAAATGTGTCTAACCTTTCGGTTACGATCACGAATCTTTTGCGACCACTCACTTCGTTCCGAGCGAGAATGAATATTTTGAAAACATCTCGAATTCACCGAGTCGTTATATTTTCATGTATAGCGAAGGGTCGAGAATGTGTATGAAGCCTGGTTGATAGCCGGGGGTTTACCACTTGTGGCAAACGCCTCGGCGAGGGACCGTACGGTC
>NC_058194.1:474323-476823 GCF_907165205.1 Coccinella septempunctata | reverse complement strand
GATAGCAGATTGTACGCGTCCGCTACGTGTCGATCGTGCATAAAGAAAGGGATGTGTGTCGTTAAGACGGGATCATTTTGGGTACCTTGAACGTTTAACGTTCGCGGTAAGGCGAAGGTTCGTTTTTACGACGAACCGAGGGACCGACCGTAGGTTTTAAAGATCTTCGCCCGATCAGATCTGTCGTTTCTGTCGAACTGCTTGTGTGCGCACGTCAGTCGCCGTCGATGCCTTCGATCTCGCAAGGAGATCGTCGGATGTACGGGATGGTATGTGGCACACGTGGCGACGTGACGGAAGGCGATCATTCCTCGGACAGAGACGTCGACGTGGTACGACGCCCGTTACATAAGCGTTTTCATATATCCGCTCATACGGGACGTCGGAGACGTCTGTCTTTCGTCCGTAAAATTCACGATAATTGTCACTTGATTATGGCACGTACACGATCGGTAAACTAACAATCTCGCTGATCTGCGATCGAAGTTCGCTCGTCCTGGTTACGAGAAGAACGATGTATCGTCCGATTTAAAGCGGATTCGGGTGTTTCCGCGTGTCTCGCCTAAGGTTCGTAGGGATCGTCTTTCGCGAGAGCGAAGAGACGTAACCGAAGAATCTAACATAAAGATTACCCTGAACGGTGGATCACTTGGCTCGTGGGTCGATGAAGAACGCAGCTAATTGCGCGTCATCATGCGAACTGCAGGACACATGAACATCGACATTTCGAACGCACATTGCGGTCCTCGGACACTGTCCTCGGACCACTCCTGACTGAGGGTCGGTTCCATATCAAAGACTGCCCGGCCATATCTCTCGTATATGTACGCGGAGACGAATCCGACGCGCGGTGCGATAGGATCCTCCATCAAGGATCGGCGTCGCTAGCGTTCTCTCGGATTGCGTCTAACGTGCTCTCGTAGAGAAGGCCGTACGGGCGTGTTGGACGGTCTGACGCGTGTCGATGTATAAAATCGTCGACACGCGCCGTCTTGAATTGCGAAAGCAACAGTTAGTGGTGTCGCGGTATCGCAAGATCTGCTACCGAACTGTGGAGGTACGCGATCGTCGTGTCCGAGTAATCTTCTTGAACGACGTCCGATCGCAAAGTACGCCCGTTCGGTGAAAAGCGGATCTTGCCTTCATGAGCGCACCCCCCGAACGCGTGCTCTTAGGTCTGAAGCGGCGGAGCGTCGCTTTTTGCGTCTGCGTCAAAGTCGCCCCCTCTATCACGAGGGCGGCGGACTTACGCGACGTGATATAGCGATCGCTAGCCTCCAAGGACCGGAAGGGACGCGCTTCGATGATTTCGAACTTACGACCTCAGGACAGGTGAGACTACCCGCTGAATTTAAGCATATTATTAAGCGGAGGAAAAGAAACTAACTAGGATTCCCTTAGTAGCGGCGAGCGAACAGGGATTAGCCCAGCACTGAATCCCGCGATCGTAACCGGTCGCCGGGAGATGTGGTGTTTGGAAGGATCCATTATCTGGCGAGTTCGCGGCGCGTTCAAGTCCATCTTGAATGGGGCCATCGCCCATAGAGGGTGCCAGGCCCGTAGCGACCGCTGCGGCTTGCTAGAGGATCTCTTCTTAGAGTCGGGTTGCTTGAGAGTGCAGCCCTAAGTGGGTGGTAAACTCCATCTAAGGCTAAATATAACCACGAGACCGATAGCGAACAAGTACCGTGAGGGAAAGTTGAAAAGAACTTTGAAGAGAGAGTTCAAGAGTACGTGAAACCGTTCAGGGGTAAACCTGAGAAACCCGAAAGGTCGAATGGGGAGATTCATTCGCGGCTGATGTCGGGACGTTTTGAATGTGGAAGCGGTGGCGTTCGCGCCAGCTGCGCCCTTCGGATCGTCAACCCGACGTCGGACGCGTGCACTTCTCCCCTAGTAGGTCGTCGCGATCCGTTGGGCGCTGTTCTACGGTCTCGCAGTGTAGACCGCGAGCTCGGTTCTGCCGATGTTTGCGGACACGCGTTAACCGAACAGCTCGCTCGACGGTTTACTGATGGCGGGAGGCCGCGATTTAGTTCGCGTCCGGCCCGCGGCAAGTATGCGAATCGCGATGGCGATCGGACCTAGTGCCGATTCCGTCCGTTCGCGACTGTTCGCCGCGGTGTTCTCGGACAGACCTCTTGAAACGCCGATCAGCGACGCTATTGCTTTGGGTACTTTCAGGACCCGTCTTGAAACACGGACCAAGGAGTCTAGCGTGTGCGCGAGTCATTGGGAATCACTAAACCTAAAGGCGAAATGAAAGTAAACGTCCGCTCACGCGGACCGAGGGAAGATGATCGGTCTCCACGACCGATCCGCATTCCCGGGGCGTCTCGTTCTCATTGCGAGATGAGGCGCACCAAGAGCGTACACGCTGGGACCCGAAAGATGGTGAACTATGCCTGGTCAGGACGAAGTCAGGGGAAACCCTGATGGAGGTCCGTAGCGATTCTGACGTGCAAATCGATCGTCGGAACTGGGTATAGGGGCGAAAGAC
>NC_058194.1:458229-463229 GCF_907165205.1 Coccinella septempunctata | reverse complement strand
AGTAGTATCTCACCTAAGTCAACCCAAATCGACGATAAAAAGCATAGGTCACGCTTCATATAAGAAAGTCGTTCGGACTCTGAAAATTCCACATATAGTAAAATGTGAGGTTCGGAGACATAATTTTCATTTTTTCAAAAACTAGGGAAGGTATGAACGGAAAACTTCGTAGGAAGTAGTATCTCACCTAACTCAACCCAAATCGATGATAAAAACCATAGGTCACGCTTCATATAAGAAAGTCGTTCGGACTCTGAAAATTCCACATATAGTAAAATGTGAGGTTCGGAGACATAATTTTCATTTTTTCAAAAACTAGGGAAGGTATGAACGGAAAACTTCGTAGGAAGTAGTATCTCACCTAATTCAACCCAAATCGACGATAAAAACCATAGGTCACGCTTCATATAAGAAAGTCATTCGGACTCTGAAAATTCCACATATAGTAAAATGTGAGGTTCGGAGACATAATTTTCATTTTTTCAAAAATTAGGGAAGATATGAACGGGAAACTTCGTAGGAAGTAATATCTCACCTAATTACACTAAAATCGACGAAAAAAACCATAGGTCACGCTTCATATAAGAAAGTCGTTCGGACTCTGAAAATTCCACATATAGTAAAATGTGAGGTTCGGAGACATAATTTTCATTTTTTCAAAAATTAGGGAAGATATGAACGGGAAACTTCGTAGGAAGTAGTATCTCACCTAATTACACTAAAATCGACGAAAAAAACCATAGGTCACGCTTCATATAAGAAAGTCGTTCGGACTCTGAAAATTCCACATATAGTAAAATGTGAGGTTCAGAGACATAATTTTCTTATTTTTCAAAAATTAGGGAAGATATGAACGGGAAACTTCGTAGGAAGTAGTATCTCACCTAACTCAACCCAAATCGACGATAAAAAGCATAGGTCACGCTTCATATAAGAAAGTCGTTCGGACTCTGAAAATTCCACATATAGTAAAATGTGAGGTTCGGAGACATAATTTTCATTTTTTCAAAAATTAGGGAAGATATGAACGGGAAACTTCGTAGGAAGTAGTATCTCACCTAACTCAACCCAAATCGACGATAAAAAGCATAGGTCACGCTTCATATAAGAAAGTCGTTCGGACTCTGAAAATTCCACATATAGTAAAATGTGAGGTTCGGAGACATAATTTTCATTTTTTCAAAAACTAGGGAAGGTATGAACGGAAAACTTCGTAGGAAGTAGTATCTCACCTAATTCAACCCAAATCGACGATAAAAACCATAGGTCACGCTTCATATAAGAAAGTCGTTCGGACTCTGAAAATTCCACATATAGTAAAATGTGAGGTTCGGAGACATAATTTTCATTTTTTCAAAAATTAGGGAAGATATGAACGGGAAACTTCGTAGGAAGTAGTATCTCACCTAATTAAACTAAAATCGACGAAAAAAACCATAGGTCACGCTTCATATAAGAAAGTCGTTCGGACTCTGAAAATTCCACATATAGTAAAATGTGAGGTTCGGAGACATAATTTTCATTTTTTCAAAAATTAGGGAAGATATGAACGGGAAACTTCGTAGGAAGTAGTATCTCACCTAATTACACTAAAATCGACGAAAAAAACCATAGGTCACGCTTCATATAAGAAAGTCGTTCGGACTCTGAAAATTCCACATATAGTAAAATGTGAGGTTCGGAGACATAATTTTCATTTTTTCAAAAATTAGGGAAGATATGAACGGGAAACTTCGTAGGAAGTTGTATCTCACCTAATTACACTAAAATCGACGAAAAAAACCATAGGTCACGCTTCATATAAGAAAGTCGTTCGGACTCTGAAAATTCCACATATAGTAAAATGTGAGGTTCGGAGACATAATTTTCATTTTTTCAAAAACTAGGGAAGGTATGAACGGAAAACTTCGTAGGAAGTAGTATCTCACCTAACTCAACCCAAATCGATGATAAAAACCATAGGTCACGCTTCATATAAGAAAGTCGTTCGGACTCTGAAAATTCCACATATAGTAAAATGTGAGGTTCGGAGACATAATTTTCATTTTTTCAAAAACTAGGGAAGGTATGAACGGAAAACTTCGTAGGAAGTAGTATCTCACCTAATTCAACCCAAATCGACGATAAAAACCATAGGTCACGCTTCATATAAGAAAGTCATTCGGACTCTGAAAATTCCACATATAGTAAAATGTGAGGTTCGGAGACATAATTTTCATTTTTTCAAAAATTAGGGAAGATATGAACGGGAAACTTCGTAGGAAGTAATATCTCACCTAATTACACTAAAATCGACGAAAAAAACCATAGGTCACGCTTCATATAAGAAAGTCGTTCGGACTCTGAAAATTCCACATATAGTAAAATGTGAGGTTCGGAGACATAATTTTCATTTTTTCAAAAATTAGGGAAGATATGAACGGGAAACTTCGTAGGAAGTAGTATCTCACCTAATTACACTAAAATCGACGAAAAAAACCATAGGTCACGCTTCATATAAGAAAGTCGTTCGGACTCTGAAAATTCCACATATAGTAAAATGTGAGGTTCGGAGACATAATTTTCTTATTTTTCAAAAATTAGGGAAGATATGAACGGGAAACTTCGTAGGAAGTAGTATCTCACCTAACTCAACCCAAATCGACGATAAAAACCATAGGTCACGCTTCATATAAGAAAGTCGTTCGGACTCTGAAAATTCCACATATAGTAAAATGTGAGGTTCGGAGACATAATTTTCATTTTTTCAAAAATTAGGGAAGATATGAACGGGAAACTTCGTAGGAAGTAGTATCTCACCTAAGTCAACCCAAATCGACGATAAAAAGCATAGGTCACGCTTCATATAAGAAAGTCGTTCGGACTCTGAAAATTCCACATATAGTAAAATGTGAGGTTCGGAGACATAATTTTCATTTTTTCAAAAACTAGGGAAGGTATGAACGGAAAACTTCGTAGGAAGTAGTATCTCACCTAATTCAACCCAAATCGACGATAAAAACCATAGGTCACGCTTCATATAAGAAAGTCGTTCGGACTCTGAAAATTCCACATATAGTAAAATGTGAGGTTCGGAGACATAATTTTCATTTTTTCAAAAATTAGGGAAGATATGAACGGGAAACTTCGTAGGAAGTAGTATCTCACCTAATTACACTAAAATCGACGAAAAAAACCATAGGTCACGCTTCATATAAGAAAGTCGTTCGGACTCTGAAAATTCCACATATAGTAAAATGTGAGGTTCGGAGACATAATTTTCATTTTTTCAAAAATTAGGGAAGATATGAACGGGAAACTTCGTAGGAAGTAGTATCTCACCTAATTACACTAAAATCGACGAAAAAAACCATAGGTCACGCTTCATATAAGAAAGTCGTTCGGACTCTGAAAATTCCACATATAGTAAAATGTGAGGTTCGGAGACATAATTTTCATTTTTTCAAAAATTAGGGAAGATATGAACGGGAAACTTCGTAGGAAGTTGTATCTCACCTAATTACACTAAAATCGACGAAAAAAACCATAGGTCACGCTTCATATAAGAAAGTCGTTCGGACTCTGAAAATTCCACATATAGTAAAATGTGAGGTTCGGAGACATAATTTTCATTTTTTCAAAAACTAGGGAAGGTATGAACGGAAAACTTCGTAGGAAGTAGTATCTCACCTAACTCAACCCAAATCGATGATAAAAACCATAGGTCACGCTTCATATAAGAAAGTCGTTCGGACTCTGAAAATTCCACATATAGTAAAATGTGAGGTTCGGAGACATAATTTTCATTTTTTCAAAAACTAGGGAAGGTATGAACGGAAAACTTCGTAGGAAGTAGTATCTCACCTAATTCAACCCAAATCGACGATAAAAACCATAGGTCACGCTTCATATAAGAAAGTCATTCGGACTCTGAAAATTCCACATATAGTAAAATGTGAGGTTCGGAGACATAATTTTCATTTTTTCAAAAATTAGGGAAGATATGAACGGGAAACTTCGTAGGAAGTAATATCTCACCTAATTACACTAAAATCGACGAAAAAAACCATAGGTCACGCTTCATATAAGAAAGTCGTTCGGACTCTGAAAATTCCACATATAGTAAAATGTGAGGTTCGGAGACATAATTTTCATTTTTTCAAAAATTAGGGAAGATATGAACGGGAAACTTCGTAGGAAGTAGTATCTCACCTAATTACACTAAAATCGACGAAAAAAACCATAGGTCACGCTTCATATAAGAAAGTCGTTCGGACTCTGAAAATTCCACATATAGTAAAATGTGAGGTTCAGAGACATAATTTTCTTATTTTTCAAAAATTAGGGAAGATATGAACGGGAAACTTCGTAGGAAGTAGTATCTCACCTAACTCAACCCAAATCGACGATAAAAAGCATAGGTCACGCTTCATATAAGAAAGTCGTTCGGACTCTGAAAATTCCACATATAGTAAAATGTGAGGTTCGGAGACATAATTTTCATTTTTTCAAAAATTAGGGAAGATATGAACGGGAAACTTCGTAGGAAGTAGTATCTCACCTAAGTCAACCCAAATCGACGATAAAAAGCATAGGTCACGCTTCATATAAGAAAGTCGTTCGGACTCTGAAAATTCCACATATAGTAAAACATGATTTTCTTATTTTTCAAAAACTAGGGAAGGTATGAACGGAAAACTTCGTAGGAAGTAGTATCTCACCTAACTCAACCCAAATCGACGATAAAAAGCATAGGTCACGCTTCATATAAGAAAGTCGTTCGGACTCTGAAAATTCCACATATAGTAAAATGTGAGGTTCGGAGACATAATTTTCATTTTTTCAAAAACTAGGGAAGGTATGAACGGAAAACTTCGTAGGAAGTAGTATCTCACCTAATTCAACCCAAATCGACGATAAAAACCATAGGTCACGCTTCATATAAGAAAGTCGTTCGGACTCTGAAAATTCCACATATAGTAAAATGTGAGGTTCGGAGACATAATTTTCATTTTTTCAAA
>NC_058194.1:443229-445729 GCF_907165205.1 Coccinella septempunctata | reverse complement strand
ATTTTTCAAAAACTAGGGAAGGTATGAACGGAAAACTTCGTAGGAAGTAGTATCTCACCTAACTCAACCCAAATCGACGATAAAAAGCATAGGTCACGCTTCATATAAGAAAGTCGTTCGGACTCTGAAAATTCCACATATAGTAAAATGTGAGGTTCGGAGACATAATTTTCATTTTTTCAAAAATTAGGGAAGATATGAACGGGAAACTTCGTAGGAAGTAGTATCTCACCTAATTACACTAAAATCGACGAAAAAAACCATAGGTCACGCTTCATATAAGAAAGTCGTTCGGACTCTGAAAATTCCACATATAGTAAAATGTGAGGTTCGGAGACATAATTTTCATTTTTTCAAAAACTAGGGAAGGTATGAACGGAAAACTTCGTAGGAAGTAGTATCTCACCCAACTCAACCCAAATCGACGATAAAAAGCATAGGTCACGCTTCATATAAGAAAGTCGTTCGGACTCTGAAAATTCCACATATAGTAAAATGTGAGGTTCGGAGACATAATTTTCTTTTTTTCAAAAATTAGGGAAGATATGAACGGAAAACTTCGTAGGAAGTAGTATCTCACCTAACTCAACCCAAATCGACGATAAAAAGCATAGGTCACGCTTCATATAAGAAAGTCGTTCGGACTCTGAAAATTCCACATATAGTAAAACATGATTTTCTTATTTTTCAAAAACTAGGGAAGGTATGAACGGAAAACTTCGTAGGAAGTAGTATCTTACCTAACTCAACCCAAATCGACGATAAAAAGCATAGGTCACGCTTCATATAAGAAAGTCGTTCGGACTCTGAAAATTCCACATATAGTAAAATGTGAGGTTCGGAGACATAATTTTCTTTTTTTCAAAAACTAGGGAAGGTATGAACGGAAAACTTCGTAGGAAGTAGTATCTCACCTAATTCAACCCAAATCGACGATAAAAACCATAGGTCACGCTTCATATAAGAAAGTCGTTCGGACTCTGAAAATTCCACATATAGTAAAATGTGAGGTTCGGAGACATAATTTTCATTTTTTCAAAAACTAGGGAAGGTATGAACGGAAAACTTCCTAGGAAGTAGTATCTCACCTAAGTCAACCCAAATCGACGATAAAAAGCATAGGTCACGCTTCATATAAGAAAGTCGTTCGGACTCTGAAAATTCCACATATAGTAAAATGTGAGGTTCGGAGACATAATTTTCATTTTTTCAAAAACTAGGGAAGGTATGAACGGAAAACTTCCTAGGAAGTAGTATCTCACCTAAGTCAACCCAAATCGACGATAAAAAGCATAGGTCACGCTTCATATAAGAAAGTCGTTCGGACTCTGAAAATTCCACATATAGTAAAATGTGAGGTTCGGAGACATAATTTTCTTATTTTTCAAAAATTAGGGAAGATATGAACGGGAAACTTCGTAGGAAGTAGTATCTCACCTAACTCAACCCAAATCGACGATAAAAAGCATAGATCACGCTTCATATAAGAAAGTCGTTCGGACTCTGAAAATTCCACATATAGTAAAACATGATTTTCTTATTTTTCAAAAACTAGGGAAGGTATGAACGGAAAACTTCGTAGGAAGTAGTATCTCACCTAACTCAACCCAAATCGACGATAAAAAGCATAGGTCACGCTTCATATAAGAAAGTCGTTCGGACTCTGAAAATTCCACATATAGTAAAATGTGAGGTTCGGAGACATAATTTTCATTTTTTCAAAAACTAGGGAAGGTATGAACGGAAAACTTCGTAGGAAGTAGTATCTCACCTAAGTCAACCCAAATCGACGATAAAAAGCATAGGTCACGCTTCATATAAGAAAGTCGTTCGGACTCTGAAAATTCCACATATAGTAAAATGTGAGGTTCGGAGACATAATTTTCTTTTTTTCAAAAATTAGGGAAGATATGAACGGAAAACTTCGTAGGAAGTAGTATCTCACCTAACTCAACCCAAATCGACGATAAAAAGCATAGGTCACGCTTCATATAAGAAAGTCGTTCGGACTCTGAAAATTCCACATATAGTAAAATGTGAGGTTCGGAGACATAATTTTCATTTTTTCAAAAACTAGGGAAGGTATGAACGGAAAACTTCCTAGGAAGTAGTATCTCACCTAAGTCAACCCAAATCGACGATAAAAACCATAGGTCACGCTTCATATAAGAAAGTCGTTCGGACTCTGAAAATTCCACATATAGTAAAATGTGAGGTTCGGAGACATGATTTCCTTATATTTCAAAAACTACCGAAGGAATGTTCGAAAAACTTCTCAGGAGGTAGTATCGTACCTATACCAACCCAAATCAACGATAAAAACCATAGGTCACGCTTCATATAAGAAACTTGTTCGGACCCTGAAAATTGGCGCGGGCTTCTGGAGGGTTATCCCATGCTCTCCTGGCATATGTAGGCAGAGCGGTCCGACTCGAACACATAACGATGCTTAACGTTGAAAAGTTTCGCTCGGATGGGAGACCGTAGATGGTTGTTCCGA
>NC_058194.1:418229-438229 GCF_907165205.1 Coccinella septempunctata | reverse complement strand
AAGAAACCATTCCGATCGATCCATCGGTTGAAAATCTAAGAAGTGCGGCGTCTGCGCACGCGCAAACCTACGATTCTATAAATTTGATATTTCAATGACTCCGACACATCGACCGTCAACCCTGTCAGGCCAACGATCGTTAAGTTATTTCACTTCTCGTCTACGCATGCGCAGATACTAAATCTTTCTTCACGTATGCTGACGCCTTTTTCGATCTATATAACATGTTCGAGAAATAATGCCGATCGGACTTGATCTTGATGGTCTACTACAAACATCAGGATTTAGTCTTCTGGATTGTTCTACCCGTTAATGTCGAACATGAGCTGGACAATGATGGTATAGTAACTATGTCAAAAGAGACCTTAGGGCAGTCCGATGTTAATGATAGTTACAGATATGTATAGGTGGTCGTTCCGTCGTGAACAATGAATGTGAAAGGGGTAGCTACCCCCAACCCTTCTTGAAGGAGTAGTCGATTTCTCGGCTTTGGAGTATGATAGAGAGACCGGAGTACGAAAACTGGAATGTCAGTTCGACAAGGACCCTCAACTCGAAGATCCCGTTTCGATCGGACTACTAGTTCCAAAGTTACGGAACGGGGGGTCTGCGCATGTGCGAACCAAGGGCGCTAGAAACTTTCTTCCTTAAGGGCCCCAAAACGGCAGACACCATTCCGATCGATCCATCGGTTGGAAATCTAGGAAGTGCGGCATCTGCGCATGCGCATATCTACGATTTTATAAATTTAATATCCCAATGACCCCAAAACATCAACCGTCAATCCGATCGGGCTGAACATCATTAAGTTATTTCAAGTTTCATCTACGCACGCGCAGTAGAGGGTGTTTCGTTCGCGTATTCCGACTCCTCGCTTCGTCTATATTCGATGTAGGTTAGGTTATGCTAGCGTCCTGGGCATGCCTGACGGTCTAACAGATACGTGTTTCGGTCCCCTCGTATTGTTCTACCCGTTAATGTCGAACATGAGCTGGACAACGATGGTATAGTAACTATGTTAAAAGAGACCTTAGGGGCGTCCGATGTTAATAATAGTTACGGATATGTATAGGTGGTCGTTCCGCGGTGAAAAATGAATGTGACAGGGGTAGCTACCCCCACCCCTTCTCTTATGACGGATCGATTACTCGGCCTGGGGGTGAGTTAGGGGGATCGTTCTTTCGACGTTTTGACCTCTAGGTGATGTAGTTTCGATTAGGTAAGGTGCGGTTAGGTAAGATTAGGTGATGTCAGTGTTAATGACAAAATCGAAAAAAAGAACAACACTGTTTACTACTAGTAGAGGGGATATCCGGATAAGAAGCACCTAAGACTTATGTATCAAAGAGTGTGTTATGACTATACGGATGCGAACGAGATAGTAGGTGGACCGACGCTTTGAGGATAATATAATAAGTATGACAATGATGATGATGATGATGATAATAATAGTTGGTACTGTTAACAATCAAATAGTTCGCTAGCTGTGGAGCCGGAACGGAATGGCTCTAGTGTTTGCATGAAATGTTAAAGACAGACGGGTAAGTGTAAGCCGTTATTATATTGTGTATTCTGGCGTTCTAGTTATTCAATTAAGTTAGTAAATAGTCGAATGAAATGTCGCTAGATGGAAGTCAATGGACAATCTCGAAATCTACCAACTTCCTTGATTTTCATGTAGATCGTGATTTGAGACGGAAGGTAAATATATATCACTTGAATAAAACAGTGAACGGAGCATTGTATGCCATTAGTGTTCTCAAGACGTCTGTTGATCTGCCTACGTGGAAGATTTCTGAGTGATATCGAAATAAGACTGTACAAACACGGCCAATGGACGGTTATCTGTATTCGGCTCATAAGTTCACAACCAATAAGGTTGACAATAACAGATTCCAGTAATCCTGCCATTACACTAGTATTTTGGAACATTAGTGAAAAATTGAACACATTAAGTTAGTAACTGTAAACGGTTATTCGATGGCTGCTTCCTACTGTCGATCTAATCGAGAGCATGGTGAAACTAACTTCTCATGTCCTCACCATTAATATTGTGCGGGATCGATAGCAATTGTCGTATGTGGTGATTTGAATATTAACTTCTGGGATTCTCATCATTCCCTAGCATATTTATGAATAAGTAAGTTTCGGTTTACGTACCACATCTTCAGAATCCACTAGTTTCAGTAAGATCGACGATATCTTGACAACTATGAATATCGATGTTAATGTTATACAACGATACATTGGCGATGATCGTGCTATTAATTTGACGTTCAGTTCTCCTTGCTTTTATGCTACCTAGCAACAAACCCTTCGAAGACTATGAGGATGTGATTTTCGGAGATTAACTGAATGAACTCGCTTAAGAGAGGGATGGTATAATGTTATAATAACAACAACAACAACAACAAAAGCAAGCATAGCGCCAATAACAACACTAACTAAAATCACGACAATAACAATAATAATAACAAAAATTACAATAACAACGTTTACTACTACGTATGGATCGTATTAAATTTATGTTAGGCAGGACTCGGGCCTTTGGCCCTCGTGCGTTGTCTGATCAATAGAAATAGGTGGAAGCTCCACATATGGATTGAATTCGTCGATATGTAGCTTTATGCCAACTGCGAGCATATGAAGAATACAGATATATTCAACTACAGATGAGGACGTTTCGAATACTATAAACACGTTGACTAGCACGATAAGGAATCGTTGTGAAATATCATAGCGGAAAGATTCAGTATAGGTGAATGTGAGAAGTCATATACATTAACTGCTAGATTTTGCTGAAAGATACTTCTTAAGTATGACTGTTAGAATTTCTTAGATGAGTTCACATATGGATAGTATATTTGTGAAGTTTATGATAGATGGATGAGTATGGACTATTGATGATAATGTACATTCACCGGTTTCTTAGACTGAGAGATATTGTACGGATATAAGATTAATGAGATGGTTTGTTCATTCTATATAAATAGATATAATAATTGTTCTATCATAGTATGACATTATCGAGGGGACAGAATCGACAGTTGTCCATATTGATATGTACGTAAGGTTATATTAGAAATGTTGGACGAATTGTCACACGTATTGCGTTCCATCGTAACACCATAACACACATTATATTTCACATATTTGACAAGTCAGTTGAGGGAAGGATGGTATATTGTTATAATCACAACATTAACGCCAATAATAATTACAATGCAAATAACAAAATCAAAAAATATAACAATAACGACAAAACCAAAAACCATAACAATGACAACATCAAGAACAACCTGAACATCCAAAATAATAACAACAACAACAATGATAAAGATAACAATATCAACGAGAACAAACACATCAAAACCGACAACGATACGAACGTCAAAGATGACAACATCAACAACACCAACAAGAATACCAACAACTACTATAACAACAAAAATGACAACAATCACAATGACGACAACAACAACAATGACTACAATAATAACAACTATGACAAGAACAACAGCAACAACAACAACAAAACTAACAACAATGGCACCATTAACAGGAATCACACAAACAACTTTAAAAACAACAGCATCCACTATAACAACAACAATGACAGCAACAACTAAAACAACAACAATAACATCAATACGTATAACAACAACAATGACAATAGCAACAATAACAACAACTACAATAACAATAACAACAGCAAGGTTTACTACTTCTTTTAGATCGTATTGGTTTTATGTTCGGCAGGACTCGGGCCTTTGGCCCTCGTGCGTTAACTGATCAATAGAGATAAGTAGAGTTCCCATATATCGATTGTATGCGTCTATATGTAGCTTTATACCAACTGTGATCGTATGAACAATACGGATAGATTCAACTACAGATAAGGGCGTTCCGAATACTATAAACACGTTCGCTAGCACGATGATGAATCGTTGTGACAACTGTGTGAATTTGATACGTTATATACATTAACGGAGAAAGTTTGCTGAAAGATACTCCCTAAGTATGGGTGTTTAAATTGTGTATGATAGATGAATGAGTATGGACAGATACTGATAATGTACATTCACCGGTTTCTTAGACTCGCATATATTGTATGAATATACGATTAATGGGATGGTGTCCTAACGCTATATACATAGATATACTATTTGTTCTATCATAGGATGACATTCTCGATGGGACAGAATCGACAGTTGCCTATATTGATATTTACGTAAAGCTATCTTCGAAATGTTGGACGAATTGTCAAACGTATTTTGTTCGATTTCAACACCATAACAAATATATTATATTTCACATATTCGACGAGTCAGTTGAGGGAAGGATGGTATATTGTTATACTTGCAACATTAACGCCAATAATAATTACAATTCCAATAACAACATCAAAAAATATAAAAAGAACGACAACAACATTATCAACGACAAGGACACCATCAAGCACAACATTAACATCAAAAATACCCACAACAACAACAACAATGATAACATGAACATCAAAACTATCAACAACAACAATAACAAAGATGGCAATATCCACAACAACAACAACAAAAACCTCGAAATCAACAACAATACTAACATCAAAGATGACAACATCAACAACTATGACAACAATGACGACAACCACAATGACAACAACAACAACAATGACTACAACAACAACAACAACAACAATAACAAAGATGACAATATCGACAACACCAAAAACATCAACTTCAACAATAATACTAACATCAAGGATGACAACATCCATAACGACAATAATGACAACAATGACGACAATCACAATGACAACAATAACAACAATGACTACAACAATATCAACAATAACATGAACAATAACAACAACAATAACACCAACAACAACGATAACGTTAACTACTTCGTATGGATCGTATTAAATTTATGTTCGGCAGGACTCGGGCCTACGGCCCTCGTGCGTTGTCGGATCAATAGAGATAAGTAGAATTCTCATATATCGATTGTATTCGTCTATATGTGGCTTTATACCAAATTCGATCATAAATAACTCTTGAATGATGAATGTAGAAGTTGACCGAATTGTGACAGCAATAAGTGAGTTGTGACTATACGGATTCGAAATAGAAATGTGGAGTGAGGCTATACGAAAGGTCAATTTCGAGTGTAAGGAGGTGGTGGTGGTGGTGGCATCATCTCCTTGGAAAAGGAGAATAAGCGCATCTACATAACGTTTTGCTACACGGCCCTATACTATATCACCCAGTGCTTCTACCTTCGCGTATATTTTCGTAATTGTAAATAAGTGCCTGTCCAATAATGTTCCATCTGAAGAATACCTTATTGCGGTGTTAGAAAATGCAATTACATGAGGTATAACAATTCTACGAAATCACGGTATACTACTTCTCACTGATTAATGTAAACACACACACAAAAACTTACAATACTTTCAGAAACCAAAAACTTCTACTAATGCTTCATTCGATGAATAACATTATCTAACAATAGAAAAACCGTAGTTTCACTTCTTATATGAATAGGAGTTGTCTATGGAATAAATTGATTTATTCGCTCGTGAAGGTATCGGGCCTAAGGATGACAATTATAATAATAGTTCTAATTGCCATTATAGTATTCCACATATGAGTCTTAATGTTACCAATCATATGCTTTGCTAGCGTTAAAGCTATATGATATATTGTTATAATACCAACATTGACGACGCTAATAACCACATCCAAAACGTTAACAACCACAACATCAACATCAAAAATAACAACAACAACAACAACACGAACAAGGCTGACGATATCAACAGCAACAACAAAACCATCAAAAACAGCCACACCAACAAAAATGACAACATCAACAAGAATCACAACAACCACTTTCAAAACAACAGCAACAACTATAACAACAACAATGACAACAACTACTCTAACAACAACAATGACGGCAACAACTATACCAACAACAATAACATCAACAACTATAACAACATCAAAAATTATACCAATAACGACAACAACATCAACAACAACAATGATAACATGAACATCAAAAATATCAATAACAACAATAACAAAGATGGCAATATCAAGAACAACAACAAAAACCTCGAAATCAACAACAATACTAACATCAACGATGACAACATCAACAACAAGAACAATGACAACAACAACTGTGACAACAATGACTACAACCACAATGACAACAATAACAACAATGACTACAACAATATCAACAATAACATGAACAATAACAACAACAATAACACCAACAACAACAATAACGTTTACTACTTCGTATAGATCTTATTGGAATTATGCTCGGCAGGACTCGGGCCTTTCGGCCCTCGTAATCGTTATCCGATCAATAGAGATCGGTCTGATACGCCTTTTCGGGTTTTTCGGGGCATATAAGAAAGTCGTTTTTCTCATAGTTCTAGTATAGGTAGAGCGGTGAATCATGTACGGTCGGAAAGTGGATGACCTAAGTGTTACGTAACCGAAGACCGCATCCGGATACGATCGATATTGACGGAGTTAGGACGATTTCCGTCTACGCACGCGCAGTAGATGGTGTTTCGTTCGCGTATTCTGACTCCTCGGTTCGTCTATATTCGATTTAGGTTAGGTTACGCTAGCGTCCCGGGCATGTCCGACGGTCTAACAGATACGTGCCGCGGTCCCCTCTTGTATTGTTCTACCCATTATTGTCCAACCTGAGGTATATAACTAATGGTATAGTAGGTATGTGAAAAGTACATGTACGTATAGATGGTCGTTTCATTAGGAGAAAACCATGTGACAGAGGTAGCTACCCCCACCCCTTCTCGTATGAGGGGTCGATTACTCGGCCCGGGGGTGAGTTGGGGGAATCGTTCTTTGGACGTTTTGACCTCGAGGTGATGTAGTTTCGATTCGGTAAGGTGCGGTTACGTATGATTAGGTTATGTCAGTGTAAATGACAAAAACGAAAAAACCAACAACACTGTTTACTACTACTATTACTACTTTTGGATCTTATTGGATTTATGCTCGGCAGGACTCGGGCCTTTCGGCCCTCGTACTCGTTATCCGATCAATAGAGATCGGTCTGATACGCCTTTTCGGATTTTTCGGGGCATATAAGAAAATCGTGTTTCGTGTTTCTCTCCTAGTTCTAGTATAGGTAGATCGGTGAATCATGTACGGTCGGAAAGTAGATGACCTAAGTGTTACGTAACCGAGGGCCGCATCCGGATACGATCGATATTGACGGAGTTAGGACGAGTTCCGTCTACGCAAGCGCAGTAGATGGTGTTGCGTTCGCGTATTCCGACTCCTCGGTTCGTCTATATTCGATTTAGGTTAGGTTATGCTACCGTCCTAGGCATGCCCGACGGTCTAACAGATACGTGGCTCGGTCCTCTCTTGTATTGTTCTACCCATTAATGTTGAGATAGATTATGTAATAGTAGGAAGTATGTTAAACGCGTTGTTAAAGAAGTGTTCTCGTACATATCCTTACATATACGGATAGGTCTCCTGTCTATGGTAAAAACACAATGTATGGGGAGTGTCTACCCCCTACCCTCCTCGTAGAAGGTATCGATATCTCGGGTTAGAAGTGAGGTACCGGAACCGTTCTTTCGACGTTCTGATGTTAGAAAATTCCAGTTTCTAATGTGACGTTTTGGACTCGGCTATTACGAATTGGAGGGGATATCCGAATTAAAAGCAACTGAAACTGAGGTAGCAATTATTGCGTTGTGACTATAAGGATGCGGACTAGATATGTGGACCGAAGCTATGAGGATACTATAATACGTATGCCAATGGTGATGATGCTGATAATACTAGTTGGTATTTTTAACCATCCAATACTTCGCTAGCTTTGGAGCCGGAACGGATTGGCTCTAGTATTTGCATAAAATGTTAAAAACATATGGGTAAGTGTGTGCCGTTATTATATTGTGTATTCTGGCGTTCTAGTTATTCACTTAGGTTAGTAAATAGTCGAATGAACTGTCTCTAGATGGACGTCAATTGCGTGAGGATGTGATTTTCTGAGATTCCTAGGCTGAACTCGCTTAAGAGAGGGATGGTATATTGTTATACTAACAACAACGAATTCAAGCATAATACCAATACCAACAGTAACAACAAGCACGACAATAACAACAACAATAACAACAATTACAATACTAACGTTTACTACTTCGTATGGATCTTATTGAAGTTATGTTCGGCAGGACTCGGGCCTACGGCCCTCGTGCGTTGTCGGATCAATAGAGATAAGGAGAATTCCTATATATCGATTGTATTCGTCTATATGTAGCTTTATACCAAATTTAATTATATGAAGAATACAGAGTATTTGAAAAGTCAGAACATGAAAACCAGTGATGACGAATTAGGGCGTTTCCAATACTATAAACACGTTCATTAGCACAATGATGAATTGTTGTAACAGCTCGTAGAGGAATGCTTCAGTATAGGTGCATTTGAGACGTTATATACATTACCTGATAGATGTTGCTGAAAGAGAAACCCTAAGTATGAGTGTTTGAATCACTGAAATGATTTCACATATTGACAGTATATTGGTTGAGTGTATGATAGCTGGATTAGTATGGACTACTGTTAATGTAACTTCGTCGGTTTATGCAACTGGCATATATAGTAATTACAGTTCAAATAACAACCTCAAAAACTATAACAATAACGACAAAAACAATAACAACAACAATGACAACATCAATAACAGCATTAACATCAACACTAACAACAACAACCATAACAAAGATGACAATAGCAACGAGACCACAAAGATCAAAACCAACAACAATACGAATGTCACCGATGACAACATCAACAACAACAACAACAACAACACCAACAACT
This sequence comes from Coccinella septempunctata, assembly GCF_907165205.1. NCBI lineage: Eukaryota > Metazoa > Arthropoda > Insecta > Coleoptera > Coccinellidae > Coccinella > Coccinella septempunctata. The sequence goes on along the minus strand of NC_058194.1, from coordinate 429,335 downwards.
ACTATAACACCAAAAAAGACAACAACCACAATAACGACAACAACCACAATGACTACAACAATAACAACAATAACATGAACAACAACAACAATAACAAAAACAACAACAATAACAACTACAACTACAACGTTTACTACTTCTTTTGGATCATATTAGTTTTATACTCGGTAGGACTCGGGCCTTCGGCCCTCGTGCGTTATCTGATCAATAGAAATAGGTAGAATCCCCATATATCGATGGAATTCGTCTTTATGTAGCTTTATAACACATGTGATCGTATGAAGAATACGGATAGATTCAACAACAGATAAGGGAATTCCGAATACTATACACACGTTAGCTAGCATGATGAATCGTTGTGACCACTCGTAAAGGAACGATTCATCGTATGGGTGAATTGGAGACGTCATATATAATACAGTAACTGATAGCGTTTACTGAAAGATAATCCCTAAGCATGAGTGGATTTCGTAGATGATTTCACATATCGACAGTATATTTGTTGAGTGTATGATAGATGGATGAGTATGGACTACGGATAAGGTAAATTCACCGGTTTCTTAGACTCGCATACATATATAGATATCATATTTGTTCTATCATAAGATGACATTATCGATGGGACAGAATCGACAGTTGCCTATATTGCTATTTACGTACAACTATATTAGAAATGTTGGACGAATTGTCACACGTAGTTTGTTCGATGTAAACACCATAACAAACATATTATGTTTCACATATTCGACGTGTCAGTTGAGGGAAGATTGGTATATTGTTATACTTACAACATTAACGCTAATACTAATTATAATTCCGATAACAACATCACAAAATAGAACCAGAACGACAACAACAATATCAACGACAAGGACACCATCAAGCACAACATTACCATCAAACATACCAACAACAACAATGACTAAGATGACAATATCAACAAGAACAACAATATCACAACTAACAACCATACGAAAGTCAAAGATGACAACATCAACAACAACAACAACAATGCCAACAACTACTATAACAACAAAACTGCCAACAACCACGATTACGACAACAACAACAATGACTACAACAATAACATGAACAACAACAACAATAACAAAAACAACAACAATAACAACAACAACAACAACGTGTACTACTTCTTTGGGATCTTATTAGTTTTATGCTCGGCAGGACTCGGGCCTTCGGCCCTCGTGCGTTATCTGATCAATAGAAATAGGTAGAATCCCCATATATCGATTGAATTCGTCGATATGTAGCTGTATTCCAAATTCGATCATATGAAGAATACGGATAGATTCAACTATAGATTAGGGCGTTTCCAATATTATAAACACATTCATTGGCATGATTCATCGTTGCGAATGCTCTTATGTAGTAGAATAATTCATTCGAATATGCGTCCGTTAGGGGACGGATGGTATATTGTTGCATTTCGGTTAAATTAGCTTCGTGTGTTAGAGTAGGTTACGTGTGATAACATATAGTTGGGTGATATTTAGTTACGTAAATTTCCGTTACATCGAATTCTTCAGGCTCATATTAGATTTATGCTTAGCAGGACTCGGGCCTGCGGCCCTCGAGCGTTATCCGATCAATGTAAATAAGCCGATATTCCGAAACGGAAGTGTATATGATTCGATTGACATATATGAAATTGTTTGTTCACTGTCCTCACCCAATCTAACAAACTAACCTAACCTGCAAATACTTCAGTTCAATTATCAGCCATAATTGATCAATTGAACATATCACATTCCGAGTTACATTCGGTGATATCGCGTGACATTTCATCATTGCTTTCGGATCATATTACAGTTATGCTACAGTTTGTCGGATCATATGGGATTTATGATAGGCAGGACTCGGGCCTTCGGCCCTCGAGCGTTATCCGATCAATGTAAATAAGCCGATATTCCGAAACGGAAGTGTATATGATTCGAGGGACATATATGAAATTGTTTTTGCACTGTCCTCATCCAATCGAACAAACTAACCTAACCTTAAAATAATTCAGTTCGATTATTAGCCATAATTGATCAATTGAGCATATCACATTCCGAGTGACATTCGGTTATATCGCGTGCAATTTCAACATTGTTTTCGGATCATATTACAGTTATGCTACAGTTTTTCGGATCATATGGGATTTATGTTATCCGATCAATGTAAATAAGCCGATATTTCGAAAAGGAAGTGTATATGATTAGATGGACATATATGAAATTGTTTTTTCACTGTCCTCACTCAATCTAACAAACTAACCTAACCTTAAAATAATTCAGTTCAATTCATAGCCATAATTGATCACTTGAACATATCACATTCCGAGTTACATTCGGTTATATCGCGTGACATTTCATCATTGCTTTCGGATCATATTACAGTTATGCTATAGTTTGTCGGATCATATGGGATTTATGCTAAGAAGGACTCGGGCCTTCGGCCCTCGAGCGTTATCCGATCAATGTAAATAAGCCGATAGTTCGAAACAGAAGTGTATATGATTCGATGGACATATATGAAATTGTTTTTTCACTGTCCTCACCTAATCTAACAAATTAACCTAACCGTAAAATAATTCAGTTCGATTATTAGCCATAATTGATCAATTGAGCATATCACATTCCGAGTGACATTCGGTTATATCGCGTGAAATTTTATCATTGTTTTCGGATCATATTCCAGTTATGCTACAGTTTTTCGCATCATATGCGATTTATGTTATCCAATCAATGTAAAGAAGCCGATATTCCGAAAAGGAAGTGTATATGATTAAATGGACATATATGAAATTGTTTTCTCACTGTCCTCACCCAATCTAACAAACTAACCTAACCTTCAAATACTTCAGTTCAATTATTAGCCATAATTGATCACTTGAACATATCACATTCCGAGTGACATTCGGTTATTTCGCATGAAATTTCATCAGTGCTTTCGGATCATATTACATTTATGCTACAGTTGGTCGGATCATATGGGATGTACGCTAAATAGGACTCGGGCATTCGACCCTCGAGCGTTATCCGATCAATGGAAATAAGCCGATATTCCGAAAAGTAAGTGTATATGATTAGATGGAGATATATGAAATTGTTTTTTCACTGTCCTCACCCAATCTAACAAACTAACCTAACCTTACAATAATTCCGTTCAATTTGTAGCCATAAGTGATCAATTGAACATATCACATTCCGAGTTACATTCGATTATATCGTGTGAAATTTCATCATTGTTTTCGGATCAGATTACAGTTATGCTACAGTTTTTCGGATCATATGGGATATATGTTATCCAATCAATGTAAATAAGCCGATATTCCGTAAAGGAAGTGTATATGATTAGATGGACGTATATGAAATTGTTTTTTCACTGTCCTCACCCAATCTAACAAACTAACCTAACCTTAAAAGAATTCAGTTCAATTTGTAGCCATAATTGATCAATTGAACATATCACATTCCGAGTTACATTCGGTTATATCGCGTGAAATTGCATCATTGATTTCGGATCATATTACAGTTATGCTACAGTGTGTCGGATCATATGGGATGTATGCTAGGTAGGACTCGGGCCTTCGGCCCTCGAGCGTTATCCAATCAATGCAAATAAGCCGATATTCCGAACAGTCTGTGTATATGATTAGATGGACATATATGAAATGGGTTTTTCACTGTCCTCACCCAATCTAACAAACTAACCTAACCTCAAAATACTTCAGTTCAATTAGTAGCCATAATTGATCAACTGAACATATCACATTCCGAGTTACATTCGGTTATATCGCGTGAAATTTCATCATTGTTTTCGGATCATATCACACTTATGCTACAGTTTGTCGGATCATATGGGATTTATGCTAGGCAGGTCTCGGGCCTTCGGCCCTCGAGCGTTATCCGATCAATGTAAATAAACCGATATTCTGGAAAGTAAGTGTATATGATGTTATTGGAATATATGATATTGCTTTTTCACTGTCCTAACTCAACCTAACAACCTAACCTAACCTCCGAATGATTCAATTAAATGTTTGGCCAAAACCCATCCATTATGCACATTTTCCCAATAAATCATTATATTATCATGAAATATTATATTTACACCTTTCGCTTCATTAAACCTACAACAAAATGATAGTTTCATGTATGGAATTGTTTTTTCACTGTCCTAACACAACCTAACAACCTAACCTAACCTCCAAATGACGCAATTAAATTTTTGACCGAAAGTGTTCAATTATGCACATTTTCCCGAAGAATCATTATATTATCATGAAATATTATATTTACACCTTTCGCTTCGTGAAACCTACAACCAAATGATAGTTTCATGTATGAAATTGGTTTTTCACTGTTCTAACACAACCTAACAACCTAACCTAACCTCCAAATGACTCAATTACATTTTTGACCAAAACCGATCAATTAAGCACATTTTCCCAATGAATCATTATATTATCATGAAATATTATATTTACACCTTTCGCTTCTTTAAACCTACAACAAAATGATAGTTTCATGTATGAAATTGTTTTTTCACTGTCCTAACCCAACCTAACAACCTAACCTAACCTCCAAATGACTCAATTGAATTTGTGGCCAAAACCGATCAAGTATGCACATTTTCTCAATGAATCATTATATTATCATGAAATATTATATTTACACCTTTCGCTTCTTTTAAACCTAAAACAAAATGATAGTGTTATGTATGAAATTGTTTTTTCACTGTCCTAACCCAACCTAACAACCTAACCGAACCTCCAAATGACCCAATTAAAGTTTCGACCAAAACCGATCCATTATGTACATTTTTTCAATGAATCATTATAGTATCAGGAAATATTATATTTTCACCTCTCGGTTCATTACATCTACATGTAAATCCACAAAAATAATATTTTCATATATGAAATTGTTTTTTCACTGTCCTAACTCAACCTAACAACCTAACCTAACCTCCGAATGATTCAATTGAATTTTTGGCCAGAACCGATCAATTATGCTCAGTTTCTCAATGGATCATTATATAATATTATCATGAAATATTATATGTACACCGTTCGCTTCTTTAAACCTAAAACAAAATGATAGTGTTATGTATGTTAGCAAATGTTAATTTGACCCCCCTTAAAATATACTAATAATGTCCGACGACGAATGTCGAAGGAAGAATAAGAGTATAGAACCTATGCTCTATGAACTCTGTGCTCCAATGTTACCGGCTCTCTCTTCTGCACAGACCGAAGACACAATTACTTGAACTATCTGGTCGGGCGATACGCTTTGTACCTGACCCTTTGTTAGAGCACCTCCTCGTGCTAGATAACCGACCGCCATCCTACTTTGTGAATAAAAAGTATCAACCACGTGTGTTTATTAATTCTAACATCAGAAGTGGGATTAAATTTCTTCTTTCGAGAAAAGAAATTGAGGATCCTATTTTGTGAGTGAAAATCGTTTGTGTTTTGTGAGAATCTACAAGAATAAGCCAAAATGGACCAGCAAAATCTCAACAAAGCTCCCGAAGAAAGTGAAGCCATTTCGTTTAAGGAACGACACCGACCACGTGGTGACCGCATAATTATCGTTAGCCCAGTTTGACCCCGACGATACATCCTTTTCAACCAAGGAGTGGATTGAGGAAGTTGATCAAATTAAATTCGAAACAGGTACGTCTGATACTGTTGTAGTATTAAAAGCTGGGCAAGCCCTGAAAGGCCGTGCAGCCAAAATTTATCAAAATTGGAAACCGATTGTTAAAATTGGTCAACATTTTCTAGGAATTTAGAGATAGCGTTCCCTGAGAAAGGAACTCCGGCCACGAGGCTTAAAGCTAGCATGTTGATAAGTAGTGCAAATTTTAGTTCGTTAGTAGAGTATGCTCATGCCAAGTTGAATTCGATCAGGAAACGTTGTGAAAAGTTTCCGTGGGAAATTGTGTTGAGCTTGATAGCACATGATATCACAAATGTAGAAGTTAAGAATAGATTATTAGTGCAAGAAGCTAAGAATGAAATGCAGCAGCTGAAATTGCCTTCTTCATAGGATTCCGACCCTCCATATTAGTCTCAGATAATAGTAGAAAACTAGAAAAATGAAGCAGCTACGGAAAACAGAATCAGACAAAACCTTTCATGAGAATTGTAGGAACTGTGGAAAATTTAGGCATAGAAAGTTAGATTATTGTGAAGAAACGTTGTTTTAATTCTAATCCAGAAAATTCCAGTCTTGAATGTAATTTCTGTGATAGAAAGGGACATACTGAAGATTTTTATTTTGTTAAGAAAAAGAGAGAAACAAGTTCAGTCAAACTTTAGTTACCCAGTGTTCGTAACAATCAATTAGCACATTAGATTTGAATCTAGACTTGTCAGGATTGGACGAGCGATTAGTAAAGTATTGAATAAATCGAATATTGTCAAATAACAAGAATTTTCAAGCATGTCGACTAACTTAGACGGAACATACCTAGTGAAAATAAGATACTGGCGCTTTGTTATGTTTCAGGAAAATCAAAACCAATTGCAAAAGGTTGATCTGTTTCGTACGTGAATTTGTATGAAGATTTACACAAGACAAGCGCTCTCAAGAATGTAAAATGTTCCCGTTGAGCAATCCAGGAGTATAGTATAACGCTGGCAGGTGACATCTATCGAATGAAGAAAAACTGGAGCCAACATTTATTGGACCTTTCGAAGTGCAAGCAGTCCTACCAAACGATCTATATGTCTTGAGAAGAGTAGGAGTCCAGAATAGAACCAATGAGATCTTGGCCTAAAAAAAAAGCAAATAGTGATGAGTGAGTGCTAGTTTCAATGATGCGCCATGATGAAGTGAAATATTCTCATGTCCATCAGATTTTATGTTCTATACTGTTCCTTATGAGATTCTTATTGTTCTGTTATGATCCATTGTATTGTCTCATGTTCATTTTATGTTGAATGTTTTCCAAAGCACTTGAAATTCCATGATAAGTTTTCGGTACTTTAAATACGAATATGTAAAATTGACAAGTAAGGCCTAGACGGGAGGTCGCTAGTGAGGCTAACTTCTGTGCAATTGACAAGTAAGGTCCGGACGGGAGTCCCTAGTAGAGGCTAACTTCTGTGTAATTTTACAGTAGTGATATTGACAAGTAAGGCCCAGACGGGATGTCGCTAGTGAGGCTAACTCTGTACAATTGAGAAGTAAGGTCCGGACGGGAGTCCCTAGTTGAGGCTAACCTCTGTGCAATTTCACAGTTGTGATATTGACAAGTAAGGCCGAGACGGGAGGTCGCTAGTGAGGCTAACTTCTGTGCAATTGACAAGTAAGGCCCGGACGGGAGTCCCTAGTAGAGGCTAACTTCTGTGCAATGTCACAAACCTAATTTAACAGTTTATATGTGGTAAATGACAATTTTTTCAACTTTTGAAATTCCAAGTGTTTTGCTGACCTGATCTGTAAACAGTAAGCGGTGGTGATTTTTTTCTCTCTTGGCTCTTTTTTCCACCTATAATAATGCCGCAGCGCGAGCCAGCGCATCAAACAGAGCCATGTACACAAAGATTCAACTGTTTTATGTTTACAAGCTCCCTTTAACAATGTTTTTTGATATTAAGATATTGTTTATGCCTACTAAGTGAAACGAGGACGTTTCAGTGGTCAGTATGGCCGTGTTAGCAAATGTTAATTTGACCCCCCTTAAAATATACTAATAATGTCCGACGACGAATGTCGAAGGAAGAATAAGAGTATAGAACCTATGCTCTATGAACTCTGTGCTCCAATGTTACCGGCTCTCTCTTCTGCACAGACCGAAGACACAATTACTTGAACTATCTGGTCGGGCGATACGCTTTGTACCTGACCCTTTGTTAGAGCACTTCCTCGTGCTAGATAACCGACCGCCATCCTACTTTGTGAATAAAAAGTATCAACCACGTCTTTTTATTAATTCTTACATGTATGAAATGGTTTTTTCACTGTCCTAACCCAACCTAACAACCTAACCTAACCTCCAAAGGACCCAATGAAAGTTTCGACCAAAACCGAGAATGTACATTTATGTACATTATGAATCATTATATTATCATGAAATATTCTTTTTTCACCTCTCGGTTCTTTAAATCTACATTTAAATCCACAACAATGATATTTTCATGTATGAAATTGTGTTTTCACTGTCCTAACACAACCTAACAACCTAACCTAACCTCCAAAGGATTTAATGGAATTGTTGGCCAAAACCGATCAATTATGCACATTTTCCCAATGAATCATTATATTAACATGAAAAATTATATTTTCACCTTTCCGTTCTTTAAACCTATATTTAAATCCACAATAATGATATTTTTATGTATGAAATTTTGTTTGTACTGTCCTAACCCAACCTAACAACCTAACCTAACCTCCAAATGATTCAATTAAATTTTTGGCCAAAACCGATCAATTATGCACATTTTCCCAATGAATTATCTCAAAAACCCAGGGGCCCTGGGTGGGTTAATATATGGAGAATAGTGATTTATATTGATGTAGAATCATTAGAAAACGGGTTAGATGCATAAAGATGTACTGAAGTAGGGGCGGATAGGCTTAAGGAAGAGGGTTGGCTTCGTTTCTGAGGGATGGGGTGGTCCGATTTCGATGAAATATGGTAGTTATGTTTTTTGAGGGTCATAGAATCGATTGCGACTATAAAATATACAGGGTGGATCTTGACAGTTGCAGTGGAGGACTTTTTGGGTCGAAAATTTTCTATGCCATAAATCGCTCAGGATCGTCGAGATGTCTCCTTGAAAGAGTAACATAAATATTCTGTATCTTGAAAATTGTAGAAGTTATGGAAATTTTTTGTTTTTTTGAAGGTTTTGCCAATATCTCGCTCATTTGGTGTCCTATAGCTATGAATCTTGGTGCGGATGTTCCTTTATGCAAGACAGTTCTTTTGAGACCTTAAGTACAGCTGAATTCCTAACGGTTTCGGAGTTATAGGCGTTTTTGTGTTTTCAAGTTTTCCCCATTTTCTCCCGTACTCTTCGGCCAATATCGATGAAATTTGCTGTGGTGATTCTACTATGGAAGACGCATCGTTGAGAGCCTTAGGTACAGCTGAATATTCAGCGGTTTCGAAGTTATCGATCTTCTGCTCTGACAATGGTCACACTGTATCTCGCTCGTTTGTCGACCGATGGCGACGAAACTTGATAAGAAGAATTTATTGTTTATGACGAGTCTTTCGAACTCTTAGGTATAGCGAGATATACAGTAGTTTCGGAGTTATTGATGATTTTCAGTTTTCAAGGGACACCCTATATCTCGGTTTCTAACGAGCCGATCTCCATCAAACTTAGAAGATAGAAGCTTCTTGGAAAAAGGAGTATTTTGACACTTTATTTGTAAAGATAGCATCAGTGGTTCCAGAGTTATTGACCTTTTGGACTTGGTAAAAAAGACCCTCTATCTCTCGTAGTAATAGGCCGATCTCGATCAAACTTGGGGAAAGTATGCTATTTACAATTGCGAATTTTTCGAACCCATAAATACGGTAATAATATGAATAAATTACGAGATATAAGTAGTTCTAATTTTTTAGTAGTATCAACACTCTAGCGGGGAAGGGGGGCAGAAGGGGCCCTGGGTGGGGTAACATATGATGAATAGTGATATGAATTATTGTAGAAGTGCTAAAAAACAGGTTGGATTCATTCAGGAGTATTGTTGTAGGGCTGTAATGCTTTAATAACCAGGGGTGTGCATACTTCGAAGGGATGAGGTGATCCGATTTTGATGAAATTTGGTCCGTATGATCTTTGAGGGTCATAGAATCGATTGCGACCATGAAATATACAGGGTGGATCTTAAAAGTGGCGGTGGAGGACTTTTTGGGTCGTAAATTTTTTATGCCATAAATCAATCAGGATCGTCGAGATGTCTCCTAGAAAGAATAACATAAATATTCTGTATCTTGAAAATTGTAGAAGTTATGGAGATTTTTTGTTTTTTCAAGGTTGCTGTGTCGATTCTACGTCGAAAGACGCAGCTTTGAGACCCTTAGGTACAGCTGGATATCCAGCGGTTTTGGAGTTATCGACCTTTTGCTCTGACAATGATCACCCTATATCTCGTTCGTTCACCAACCGATCGCGATGAAACTTAATACGAAGAAGGTATTTTTTAAGACGAGTCATTTAAACCCTTAGGTACAGCGGGATATACAGTAGTTTCGGAGTTATTGATGATCTTCAGTTTTCGAGAGACACCCTATATCTCTGTTTCTACCGAGCCGATTTCGATCAATTTTGGTAAGTAGATTCTACTTGGAAGAAGGAGTATTTTGACACCTCACTTATGGGGATCGCCTTAGCGGTTCCGGAGTTATCGACCTTTTGGACTGGGTAAAAAAGACCCTCTATGTCCCTTATTACTGGGCCGATCTCGATCAAATTGGGTAGGTATATTGTATTTACAATTACGACTTTCTTGAACCTATAAATACGGTAATATTATGAATAAATTACGAGATATAAGTAGTTGTAATTTTTTTGTAGTATCAACACTCTAACGGGGAAGGGGGGCAGAAGGGGTCCTGGGTGGGTTAATATATGGGGAATAGTGATGTATAGTGATCTAAAATTAATATAAAACGGGTGATATTCATTCAGGAGTATTGTAGTAGGGGTGTAACGCTTTAATAACCAGGGGTGTGCATACTTGGAAGGGATGGGATGATCGGATTTCGATGAAATTTGGTACGTATGATCTTTAGGGGTCATAGAATCGATTGCGACCATAAAATATACAGGGTGGATCTTGAGAGTGGCGGTGGAGGACTTTTTTGGTGTCAAATTTTTTATGTCATAAATCGATCAGAATCGTCGAGATGTCTCCTAGAAAGAGTAACATAAATATTCTGTATCTTGAAAATTGTAGAAGTTATGAGGATTTTTTGTTTTTTCAAGGTTTTGACAATATCTCGCTTATTATGTGTCCTATCGCTATGAATCTTGGTGCGGATGTTCCTTTATGCAAGACAGTTCTTTTGAGACCTTAAGTACAGCTGAATTCCTAACGGTTTCGGAGTTATAGGCGTTTTTTGTGTTTT
>NC_058194.1:397500-410000 GCF_907165205.1 Coccinella septempunctata | reverse complement strand
ATGGTTTTTATCGTTGATTTGGGTTGGTATAGGTACGATACTACCTCCTGAGAAGTTTTTCGAACATTCCTTCAGTAGTTTTTGAAATATAAGGAAATCATGTCTCCGAACCTCACATTTTACTATATGTGGAATTTTCAGAGTCCGAACGACTTTCTTATATGAAGCGTGACCTATGGTTTTTATCGTAGATTTGGGTTGAATTAGGTGAGATACTACTTTGTAGAAAGTTTTCCGAACATACCTTCAATAGTTTTTGAAAAAAAGAAAATTATGTCTCCGAACCTCACATTTTACTATATGTGGAATTTTCAGAGTCCGAACGACTTTCTTATATGAAGCGTGACCTATGGTTTTTATCGTCGATTTGGGTTGAGTTAGGTGAGATACTACTTCCTACGAAGTTTCCCGTTCATATCTTCCCTAATTTTTGAAAAAAAGAAAATTATGTCTCCGAACCTCACATTTTACTATATGTGGAATTTTCAGAGTCCGAACGACTTTCTTATATGAAGCGTGACCTATGGTTTTTATCGTCGATTTGGGTTGAGTTAGGTGAGATACTACTTCCTACGAAGTTTCCCGTTCATATCTTCCCTAATTTTTGAAAAAAAGAAAATTATGTCTCCGAACCTCACATTTTACTATATGTGGAATTTTCAGAGTCCGAACGACTTTCTTATATGAAGCGTGACCTATGGTTTTTATCGTCGATTTGGGTTGAGTTAGGCGAGATACTACTTCCTACGAAGTTTCCCGTTCATATCTTCCCTAATTTTTGAAAAAAAGAAAATTATGTCTCCGAACCTCACATTTTACTATATGTGGAATTTTCAGAGTCCGAACGACTTTCTTATATGAAGCGTGACCTATGGTTTTTATCGTCGATTTGGGTGTAATTAGGTGAAATACTACTTCCTACGAAGTTTCCCGTTCATACCTTCCCTAATTTTTGAAAAAAAGAAAATTATGTCTCCGAACCTCACATTTTACTATATGTGGAATTTTCAGAGTCCGAACGACTTTCTTATATGAAGCGTGACCTATGGTTTTTATCGTCGATTTGGGTGTAATTAGGTGAAATACTACTTCCTACGAAGTTTCCCGTTCATACCTTCCCTAGTTTTTGAAAAAAAGAAAATTATGTCTCCGAACCTCACATTTTACTATATGTGGAATTTTCAGAGTCCGAACGACTTTCTTATATGAAGCGTGACCTATTGTTTTTATCGTCGATTTGGGTGTAATTAGGTGAAATACTACTTCCTACGAAGTTTCCCGTTCATACCTTCCCTAGTTTTTGAAAAAAAGAAAATTATGTCTCCGAACCTCACATTTTACTATATGTGGAATTTTCAGAGTCCGAACGACTTTCTTATATGAAGCGTGACCTATGGTTTTTATCGTCGATTTGGGTTGAGTTAGGTGAGATACTACTTCCTACGAAGTTTCCTGTTCATACCTTCCCTAGTTTTTGAAAAAAAGAAAATTATGTCTCCGAACCTCACATTTTACTATATGTGGAATTTTCAGAGTCCGAACGACTTTCTTATATGAAGCGTGACCTATGGTTTTTATCGTCGATTTGGGTTGAGTTAGGCGAGATACTACTTCCTACGAAGTTTCCCGTTCATACCCTCCCTAATTTTTGAAAAAAAGAAAATTATGTCTCCGAACCTCACATTTTACTATATGTGGAATTTTCAGAGTCCGAACGACTTTCTTATATGAAGCGTGACCTATGGTTTTTATCGTCGATTTGGGTGTAATTAGGTGAAATACTACTTCCTACGAAGTTTCCCGTTCATACCTTCCCTAATTTTTGAAAAAAAGAAAATTATGTCTCCGAACCTCACATTTTACTATATGTGGAATTTTCAGAGTCCGAACGACTTTCTTATATGAAGCGTGACCTATGGTTTTTATCGTCGATTTGGGTGTAATTAGGTGAAATACTACTTCCTACGAAGTTTCCCGTTCATACCTTCCCTAGTTTTTGAAAAAAAGAAAATTATGTCTCCGAACCTCACATTTTACTATATGTGGAATTTTCAGAGTCCGAACGACTTTCTTATATGAAGCGTGACCTATTGTTTTTATCGTCGATTTGGGTGTAATTAGGTGAAATACTACTTCCTACGAAGTTTCCCGTTCATACCTTCCCTAGTTTTTGAAAAAAAGAAAATTATGTCTCCGAACCTCACATTTTACTATATGTGGAATTTTCAGAGTCCGAACGACTTTCTTATATGAAGCGTGACCTATGGTTTTTATCGTCGATTTGGGTGTAATTAGGTGAAATACTACTTCCTACGAAGTTTCCTGTTCATACCTTCCCTAGTTTTTGAAAAAAAGAAAATTATGTCTCCGAACCTCACATTTTACTATATGTGGAATTTTCAGAGTCCGAACGACTTTCTTATATGAAGCGTGACCTATGGTTTTTATCGTCGATTTGGGTTGAGTTAGGCGAGATACTACTTCCTACGAAGTTTCCCGTTCATACCTTCCCTAGTTTTTGAAAAATAAGAAAATCATATTTTACTATATGTGGAATTTTCAGAGTCCGAACGACTTTCTTATATGAAGCGTGACCTATGGTTTTTATCGTCGATTTGGGTGTAATTAGGTGAAATACTACTTCCTACGAAGTTTCCCGTTCATACCTTCCCTAATTTTTGAAAAAAAGAAAATTATGTCTCCGAACCTCACATTTTACTATATGTGGAATTTTCAGAGTCCGAACGACTTTCTTATATGAAGCGTGACCTATGGTTTTTATCGTCGATTTGGATTGAGTTAGGTGAGATACTACTTCCTACGAAGTTTCCCGTTCATACCTTCCCTACTTTTTGAAAAAAAGAAAATTATGTCTCCGAACCTCACATTTTACTATATGTGGAATTTTCAGAGTCCGAACGACTTTCTTATATGAAGCGTGACCTATGGTTTTTATCGTCGATTTGGGTTGAGTTAGGTGAGATACTACTTCCTACGAAGTTTCCTGTTCATACCTTCCCTAGTTTTTGAAAAAAAGAAAATTATGTCTCCGAACCTCACATTTTACTATATGTGGAATTTTCAGAGTCCGAACGACTTTCTTATATGAAGCGTGACCTATGGTTTTTATCGTCGATTTGGGTTGAGTTAGGCGAGATACTACTTCCTACGAAGTTTCCCGTTCATACCTTCCCTAGTTTTTGAAAAATAAGAAAATCATATTTTACTATATGTGGAATTTTCAGAGTCCGAACGACTTTCTTATATGAAGCGTGACCTATGGTTTTTATCGTCGATTTGGGTGTAATTAGGTGAAATACTACTTCCTACGAAGTTTCCCGTTCATACCTTCCCTAATTTTTGAAAAAAAGAAAATTATGTCTCCGAACCTCACATTTTACTATATGTGGAATTTTCAGAGTCCGAACGACTTTCTTATATGAAGCGTGACCTATGGTTTTTATCGTCGATTTGGGTTGAGTTAGGTGAGATACTACTTCCTACGAAGTTTCCCGTTCATACCCTCCCTAATTTTTGAAAAAAAGAAAATTATGTCTCCGAACCTCACATTTTACTATATGTGGAATTTTCAGAGTCCGAACGACTTTCTTATATGAAGCGTGACCTATGGTTTTTATCGTCGATTTGGGTGTAATTAGGTGAAATACTACTTCCTACGAAGTTTCCCGTTCATACCTTCCCTAATTTTTGAAAAAAAGAAAATTATGTCTCCGAACCTCACATTTTACTATATGTGGAATTTTCAGAGTCCGAACGACTTTCTTATATGAAGCGTGACCTATGGTTTTTATCGTCGATTTGGGTTGAGTTAGGTGAGATACTACTTCCTACGAAGTTTCCTGTTCATACCTTCCCTAGTTTTTGAAAAAAAGAAAATTATGTCTCCGAACCTCACATTTTACTATATGTGGAATTTTCAGAGTCCGAACGACTTTCTTATATGAAGCGTGACCTATGGTTTTTATCGTCGATTTGGGTTGAGTTAGGCGAGATACTACTTCCTACGAAGTTTCCCGTTCATACCTTCCCTAGTTTTTGAAAAATAAGAAAATCATATTTTACTATATGTGGAATTTTCAGAGTCCGAACGACTTTCTTATATGAAGCGTGACCTATGGTTTTTATCGTCGATTTGGGTGTAATTAGGTGAAATACTACTTCCTACGAAGTTTCCCGTTCATACCTTCCCTAATTTTTGAAAAAAAGAAAATTATGTCTCCGAACCTCACATTTTACTATATGTGGAATTTTCAGAGTCCGAACGACTTTCTTATATGAAGCGTGACCTATGGTTTTTATCGTCGATTTGGATTGAGTTAGGTGAGATACTACTTCCTACGAAGTTTCCCGTTCATACCTTCCCTAGTTTTTGAAAAAAAGAAAATTATGTCTCCGAACCTCACATTTTACTATATGTGGAATTTTCAGAGTCCGAACGACTTTCTTATATGAAGCGTGACCTATGGTTTTTATCGTCGATTTGGGTTGAGTTAGGCGAGATACTACTTCCTACGAAGTTTCCCGTTCATACCTTCCCTAGTTTTTGAAAAATAAGAAAATCATATTTTACTATATGTGGAATTTTCAGAGTCCGAACGACTTTCTTATATGAAGCGTGACCTATGGTTTTTATCGTCGATTTGGGTGTAATTAGGTGAAATACTACTTCCTACGAAGTTTCCCGTTCATACCTTCCCTAATTTTTGAAAAAAAGAAAATTATGTCTCCGAACCTCACATTTTACTATATGTGGAATTTTCAGAGTCCGAACGACTTTCTTATATGAAGCGTGACCTATGGTTTTTATCGTCGATTTGGGTTGAGTTAGGTGAGATACTACTTCCTACGAAGTTTCCCGTTCATACCTTCCCTAGTTTTTGAAAAATAAGAAAATCATATTTTACTATATGTGGAATTTTCAGAGTCCGAACGACTTTCTTATATGAAGCGTGACCTATGGTTTTTTATCGTCGATTTGGGTGTAATTAGGTGAAATACTACTTCCTACGAAGTTTCCTGTTCATACCTTCCCTAGTTTTTGAAAAAAAGAAAATTATGTCTCCGAACCTCACATTTTACTATATGTGGAATTTTCAGAGTCCGAACGAATTTCTTATATGAAGCGTGACCTATGGTTTTTATCGTCGATTTGGGTTGAGTTAGGCGAGATACTACTTCCTACGAAGTTTCCCGTTCATACCTTCCCTAGTTTTTGAAAAATAAGAAAATCATATTTTACTATATGTGGAATTTTCAGAGTCCGAACGACTTTCTTATATGAAGCGTGACCTATGGTTTTTATCGTCGATTTGGGTGTAATTAGGTGAAATACTACTTCCTACGAAGTTTCCCGTTCATACCTTCCCTAATTTTTGAAAAAAAGAAAATTATGTCTCCGAACCTCACATTTTACTATATGTGGAATTTTCAGAGTCCGAACGACTTTCTTATATGAAGCGTGACCTATGGTTTTTATCGTCGATTTGGATTGAGTTAGGTGAGATACTACTTCCTACGAAGTTTCCCGTTCATACCTTCCCTACTTTTTGAAAAAAAGAAAATTATGTCTCCGAACCTCACATTTTACTATATGTGGAATTTTCAGAGTCCGAACGACTTTCTTATATGAAGCGTGACCTATGGTTTTTATCGTCGATTTGGGTTGAGTTAGGTGAGATACTACTTCCTACGAAGTTTCCCGTTCATACCTTCCCTAGTTTTTGAAAAAAAGAAAATTATGTCTCCGAACCTCACATTTTACTATATGTGGAATTTTCAGAGTCCGAACGACTTTCTTATATGAAGCGTGACCTATGGTTTTTATCGTCGATTTGGGTTGAGTTAGGCGAGATACTACTTCCTACGAAGTTTCCCGTTCATACCTTCCCTAGTTTTTGAAAAATAAGAAAATCATATTTTACTATATGTGGAATTTTCAGAGTCCGAACGACTTTCTTATATGAAGCGTGACCTATGGTTTTTATCGTCGATTTGGGTGTAATTAGGTGAAATACTACTTCCTTCGAAGTTTCCCGTTCATACCTTCCCTAATTTTTGAAAAAAAGAAAATTATGTCTCCGAACCTCACATTTTACTATATGTGGAATTTTCAGAGTCCGAACGACTTTCTTATATGAAGCGTGACCTATGGTTTTTATCGTCGATTTGGGTTGAGTTAGGTGAGATACTACTTCCTACGAAGTTTCCCGTTCATACCCTCCCTAATTTTTGAAAAAAAGAAAATTATGTCTCCGAACCTCACATTTTACTATATGTGGAATTTTCAGAGTCCGAACGACTTTCTTATATGAAGCGTGACCTATGGTTTTTATCGTCGATTTGGGTGTAATTAGGTGAAATACTACTTCCTACGAAGTTTCCCGTTCATACCTTCCCTAATTTTTGAAAAAAAGAAAATTATGTCTCCGAACCTCACATTTTACTATATGTGGAATTTTCAGAGTCCGAACGACTTTCTTATATGAAGCGTGACCTATGGTTTTTATCGTCGATTTGGGTTGAGTTAGGTGAGATACTACTTCCTACGAAGTTTCCCGTTCATACCTTCCCTAGTTTTTGAAAAATAAGAAAATCACATTTTACTATATGTGGAATTTTCAGAGTCCGAACGACTTTCTTATATGAAGCGTGACCTATGGTTTTTATCGTCGATTTGGGTGTAATTAGGTGAATTACTACTACCTTCGAAGTTTCCCGTTCATACCTTCCCTAATTTTTGAAAAAAAGAAAATTATGTCTCCGAACCTCACATTTTACTATATGTGGAATTTTCAGAGTCCGAACGACTTTCTTATATGAAGGGTGACCTATGGTTTTTATCGTCGATTTGGGTTGAGTTAGGTGAGATACTACTTCCTACGAAGTTTCCCGTTCATACCTTCCCTAGTTTTTGAAAAATAAGAAAATCATATTTTACTATATGTTGAATTTTCAGAGTCCGAACGACTTTCTTATATGAAGCGTGACCTATGGTTTTTATCGTCGATTTGGGTGTAATTAGGTGAGATACTACTTCCTACGAAGTTTCCCGTTCATACCCTCCCTAATTTTTGAAAAAAAGGAAATTATATTTCTTCATAAAATTGCATGTTTATATATTCATATAATTTTATGATGTGAACGGTCAATGGAGAAATGTCTGAACCTCTTCAATTGTAATATTTTCAACCGGACCAAGTGCGGAAAGCAAAAAAAAAAGCTTACAGCACGCGGTGTTCCCAAGCGGTCACCCATCCAAGTACTAACCGCGCCCGACGCTGCTTGGCTTCAGTGTTCTTTTTTTTTTTTTAAACAAGTGTCTTTATTTGTTATAAGTATTTACATGTCATAGACTTAAAGTAGTTTACAAATTTCATGGGTTACTATCTACAATATCAGCCCAAAATATTATTTGAAAATGTCTAGTAAGCTATAGATAATTAATATGGTTATTTTTAGATTATTAGGGTATGCTTATGTTAGTTTTGAATATGTTTATACAGGAAAATGAAAAATAAAAACCTGTTTCAGGAAATGAGGATAAGCGGCTAGCGCTTGCACATATTTACATTATTTACAATATTTACAGGGTTCACTATACAGTATATACAGAATTACAATTATTTACAGTTTGGTGTTATGTACAACTTTGAAATATTTACAATGCATATTTCGATCACGTTATTGGACCGAGTACGCGTTCTGCTCGAGCGCCATTGGCTGGGCGCGTCTGGGCCCTCCCCCTGCAATTCGTCGCATCCAGCTGGCGGGTCCTAACCCTTGTGGTTGGTCGGAGATCACTGAGGGAGTGTCCTGAGTGCGCCGTGCGCTATGGCGTCTCGTTCATAGTTCGCATCGGTCCAATGATGACTGCGTGATGTTTTGGCCTGAAAACAGAAAAGCTTTCTGTAGTAGTCGTCCATTTTGACGGTTATGTAAGGGGGATGGGAAGGTTATAGGGGTTTTTGGAAGATGGGGAGGAATTGGTAGGGGAGAGGGTGGGGGCTATGTGGTTTCAAATTTTGTAACCTCGTTTTGATAATGTTTTTGGTCAGATCGCTCGCCTGACACTGTTTTTCATAAAAATTTGAGGAAACGTGGTCGAAGAATTCCCTGACCGTAGGCAGGTCCGTCTCCTCATGGAGTTGCGTGATTCTCGTATAGAGCGGTTTGTCCGTTATTATACGGAGGACTTTGTTCTGAAAGTTTTGCAACGGTCTCATGGGAGACGGTCTAAGATGGCAAAAGGCAGGTGCCGCATAAGATATTAGGGGTCTGATGACTGACGTATATATCAGTCTCTTGTTTCGGGTTGAGAGTTTGGATTTTTTGCACAGTAGAGGGAATAGGTTTTTCTTTGCCAAGTAGGCTTTGCTAAGTGACGATTTAATTTGTTTATGGAAATTTAACCTACTGTCGAGTTCGACTCCTAGATATTTGACAGAGTTTTTGGGGGCGATTTGAGTGTTGTTGATGGTGAGGGGGGTTTGGATTGTTTTGTCATTGACTCGTCTGCTGAATACTATTTGTTCGGTCTTATTCTCGTTGAGTTTTATTTTCCATTTGTCGAAATATTTCTGAAGAATTTCGAAATGGTTTTTTATCTCGGTGTTAGCCAGTTCAGCGCAGCTTGAGTGTGCATAGATAGCAGTATCATCTGCGAAGAGGGCTAGTTTTGTTGTAGCATATCTTGGAATGTCTTGGACGTAAATATTGAATAATCTAGGTCCAAGTACCGATCCCTGTATTACTCCTGCTCGGATGTTTTTCGAGTTCGAAAAGGCATTACCAACTTTTACTCTGAAGCTCCTATTTGTCAGATAGGAGTATGTTAATTTGACTAGAAAGTCGGGGAAACCTAGGCGTATCATCTTATATATGAGGCCTTCGAACCACACCTTGTCGAATGCTTTCTCGATATCGAGGAGTAGCATTACGGTGTGATTCAGTTCGTTATATTTATTGATTATATCGGTTACCACCCTGCATATTTGGTGTGTGGCGCTGTGTTTCTCTTTAAATCCGAACTGTTCGGGGTCGGATATTTTCGCCCTTTTGGTGGCGATTTTTATTTTGGCCAGTAATACCTTTTCGACGATCTTGCTGAGGTTAGACAACAGACTTATCGGTCTATAGTTTGACGGGGAGGTTCGACTCTTACCCGCTTTCGGAATGGGGGCTACGACTGCCGATTTCCAAACCGCTGGCCAGTGTTGCAGCGTGATGATTGCGTTGGTGATATAGTTAAGTTGAACAATGGCCTTCTTAGATAGATTTTTGATAAGTCTGTTGTCCACCTCATCAAGACCAGGAGCCTTTCTGTTGGGAATTTGTCGGATAATACTGTGTATTTCCGTTGGATTTGTGAGATAGGGAAGACTTGGCTTGTGGGGGCGAAAATTGGACAAGAATGAGTGAACCGATTGGTGTATGTTTCTTTGATCCTCATCGAGGGTTTGGGGGATGTTGTGGGCGGATTCGAACGCTTCGGAGAGGATTTCAGCTTTTTCCGCTTCAGAAGAGTATGTGTTGGTGTTGTCTTTTAGTTCAGGGATGGGTTTGAACTTGCTGGTGTACTGCTTGGTCGTTCTCCATAGAGAATTGTCTTGGGGGTTTAGTTTGGATAGTTTATCCTCCCATAGAATGTTTCTGTGTTGGACGAGTTCGACTTCAATCTCCTTGTTGAGATGTTTGAGGAGGGTTTGGTCTGGGGCAAGCCTGTTTGTTTGCCATCTTTTGCGGGTTTTGTTTCGGAATTTTATGAGGCCGATGATGTGGGGGGGCAGTTTGTCGAGTCTTTCTTTGACTGGGGATTTGAGAGTGGTTTGTTCCCGGGCGAATTGAATAGCGTTCGTGAGTTTAGTTATTTCCTCCTCGATGAGGTCTGGAGATGTTATGTTATTGTTGATGGTGATACGGGAATCCAGGATACTTCTAAACGTTTTCCAATCGGTTGTGGTGTAGTTGAATACCAGTTTTTCTGTGAAGCAGTCCGACTGGTCGAGCTCTATGCTGAAAATGACTGGGTTGTGATCGGAATGGAGTTGAAAACTTGAGTGGAGGCCTGATACGTTATTTACACCTTTGGAGAGGGCCAAGTCTATTGTGGATGGGGTGGAGTTGTTGGAGGGGTAGTGTGTTGCTCGGTCCGGTACATGTATGCTTATATTTGCATTATTTTCGAGATAACTCTTGAGTGTAAGACCGTTAGTATTCCGCGTGAGACAATTCCAAAATTCATGCCTGCTGTTGAAGTCCCCGACAACGAGGGTATTATTTTGCCGAAGGAGGTTTCGGAGGCAGTTTGTTGTAATTTTATTACTAGGGCTGTTGTAGATGACGGTGATTTTTAAGTTGCCGGGGAGGTTTATCGAAAGGTTCTCTACTGTGCAATTTGTTCTGGGTAATCTTGTATACTTGATACTTTTCTTTATGACAAGAGCGACACCTCCGTGAGCGGTGTCACCCGAGCGATCTTCCCTTTCAACATTATACCCTCTGATATAAAATTTATCCGATGCTTTCAATCTCGTTTCGTTAAGCAACAAAATGTCGATTTTGTTGCAAAGGATGAAATTTGATATCTCGAGGTGTTTACGGAGCACACCATTGGAATTCCACTGAGCGAGTTTGAGCCTAGACATTGTTTCTGGCGTTTTGGAAGTAATCGAACATTAAATGCAATCTCTCTTTTTCAGATTTACTATTTTTAAGTTTTTCGTTGAGTATAAGTATTGACTTCAGAAACTTGTCTAGGTCGACGTAAGTGCCGAGTTTCTCAAGCTCGCTCTCTAGGGTCATTAGTTTTTCATAGTTATTCATATTACTACTACTTAGCTTTTCTGTTTTCCTGCTTTCCTCTGGTGGGGTTTCCTTTCGTGCTATTCCAGGGCTCTGCATTTTGATGGCTTCCGCGGCTCTTCTCCTCTCCTCCCAGACGTTAGTAGTCGGCTTTGGAGCTTCCCTGTATAGGGTTATTGGGGTTGTTGGAGGCTGGCTCAGCGCTGCATTCATTTGCTTCTTTTCCAGGGCCACGATATACGCCGGGCAATTGATGCTGTTTGCCGGGTGGTCTCCCTGGCAGTTTGCGCACTTTGCAGGGAGGTCCCTTGATTTTGTGCACTCTTTGGTGCTGTGCCTTTCTGCACATTTAAGGCACCTGACCTCCCTGTAACAGTTGGAGGTTGCGTGGCCCCAGTTCTGGCATCTGTGGCATTGTATAATTTCTTTATTATTGCTGTACCTGTCCCATCGTACAGCTGTGAACAGCACTGATTTTACAGTAGCGCTGAGCTGCCTCACGGTGACGGTGTTGTCCGTGATTACCATATAGATAGGGGATCTGGTCCCTTTTAGTTTGTGTACTGCTTTCACGGGTAGATTATACTCTTTTTCCAGCTCTTCTTTAATGTCTTCTTCCTCGGGTTCAGTTTCGAGCCCTCTCAACGTGAAGGCTCGATTTTTTTCGTTCTTATTGGTGTATGTGTGAAATTCTTGGTTACATTGTTTGAAGTATTCTACCAACTTCTGATGGTCGGCCTGGTCGTCGCAGTAGATGTTCGATGCATTCTTGCTGTATCTAATTATGAACTTTCCTTGAATGATCTTTCTTATTACTATGGTAATGTTCAGGTGTTTTTTGAAGATCCCCTGGATTACTATAGGTGGGGGTCTTTTGGGTTTTCTAATTACCTTGCTCGTTTGCCCGGTGCTGACGTCTTTTTCCTCCCTTGGTAATTGTTCAAAGGTATTCCTGAGCGTGACAGGGTGCGGCTTTGCTCTCGTGAGTGAGTTCCTCCTGCTCCTTTGTTTTGGATGCGTAAACTCCGGGTTTTCGGAGTCTGCTACTCTTCTCCTTTTCACACTCGTTGTTGGCGATTGCGGTCTCGAATCCGCGCTCATCGCGGATTCACTCATGGCTTCCGTAGCCTTTTTAATGTATTTTTGTACAATTTCACTGTTCAATTCTTGTACCGATTTCGCTGGTTCGCGATTCATAAAGAGTCACTGTCTCCGAATTCACTTTTAACGTGTCTGTTTTCACTAATTCACTATAAATTTGCGGTTTTTGAACGTCTTTTATCGTTAAAATTACGGATAATTCACATCTCGCACAATGGCGGCCGGATTGTCACTTCGGAACAAAGGAATTCCTTTCTCTAGGCGTTGCCGGCGCACGGCCGCTTGGTCACGTACACCGATGACGCGTCGGGTGGGTCTACTCAGGTACACTATGCTTTCGCTTTACGGAGCGCTCTGCCTTGCGATGTTCACTCGACGGCGTTCTGAAGAGAACTGGCTTCAGTGTTCTGACGAGAACTGGCATTGTCAGCGTGGTATGGCCGTAAACGATGGGATTGTGTGTTCTTTCCATGTGAACAATTATCACAATCTGTGAAGATCATAAAAGAAGGCTCATAAAAAAATAACAACACGAAGATAAGCTGGTTTCGTATAATATCACATGTATATCGACTTCC
>NC_058194.1:385000-392500 GCF_907165205.1 Coccinella septempunctata | reverse complement strand
TGCAGGACGTGTGAAAGAGATTCAATCCTTCCACATCCTGCTCTGCACATCTTCGCCTCTCTAGGGCCGTACGGCAAGCCTCTTGTGGGGAGCGTATTAGTTCTCAACTTGATGGCAGATATATAGTCTTCCCCTGTCCACATCGCAGGAGGTGAATGTATATAGTTGTTGGAGGCGCTGTTGTTCGCCGCCTGGATGGTACCACCTCCATAAAAGGATCTCTCCAACCTCTCAGCATTACTTCGATCTATCGCCACTTTGGTGTTAAGGTGTGGTTTGATCATACGCTGCAACCGCCGCATCCAGGTCTCATCCACAGACATCACGCTGTCAAACATATCACATGTCTGTCTAGCTCTACTCAATCTTTCCATCATTATTATTGGGATCTTACGGGAGAACGAAAAAAGCCCTAGGCCCCCCATATTCACAGGTGTATACAGGCTTTCATCAATGATGTGAGTAGGCAACCTCCATATCTTTTTGACTGCCCTTCTTACCAGGCGATCAGCTGTTTTAAGTATTTTGGCGTTTATAGAGGGAGACTGCAGCGAGTGAATATACCTGGGCATAAGGTGCTGCGTCAGTACGCTTATTTTCTGTTGGGGTTTCAAGGGAGCCCTCAAGATTCTCCCCAGTTGTGCATCCAGGTTTTTGATGGAGCATGATGTCGCGCCGGAGTACGAATAGTATTGACCCAGATATTTGAAGGTCTCGTTAATGGAAGTAAGAGGCGGGATCGGACTGCCCCGGACGTAGAATTTTGGCGTTGGATGGACGAAAAGCTTTTTCTTCGAGGGTACTGTGGTCAGTGATAAAGATGTGCACTTTGCTGTATTAAGATGGAGTGATCGTGCCTCGAAGAAACGACATGCGAACTTCAGCAAAAACTGGGCATCCTTCGTATTCTCAGCAAGCAGCAGGAGGTCATCTGCATAGCCGAGCACAGAGATATTCGTTTCCCCAAATTTGATCCCTTTCCTTATCTTCAGGTTGGCTATAAGCTCGTCGATTACCATGTTGAAAAGTATAGGGGAAAGCGGATCACCCTGTTTAACCCCTTTATTGATTTTAAGGTGGGTAATCTCTTCTTCCTCACAGAATATTGTGGTCCACTGATCGTCCAGATTTGCCATAATGTAAGCCGTCGTGTTTTTGTCTACTTTAAATCTCCTCAGTGCTCTTCGGATTGTGGAGTGGGAGATATTATCAAAGGCCTTCTTCAGGTCTAAAGTAATGACCGTTAGTGGTTTCCCCTCTTTTCTTCTCACCTTGATTACTTTTTGTAGGGTGAGGTTATTGGCGAAGCATCCATCCATATTAGTAAAGCCACGTTGACATTTATCTAGTGTGATACCATCTGCCAACCTTTTTGCCACTATTCGGTTTATGAGTCTGAGGAGCACAGACGCAATAGTTATGGGTCGCCAGCTATCGACATTTCTCCGATCTTTTTCAGTTTTCGGGATCAGGACTGTTCGGCTCTGTCTTAGTGGAGTGGGCACGTATTTCGTGAGTATCATGATGTTGAAAAGAAATTCAAGTTTTTCTATTGGGATATTCTTTAGTCTCTGAGAGTTTATACCGTCAGGTCCGGCAGATGTTGTACCCATTAATTTGATTGCTTCCTGTATTGAGTTCGAGTCTATGCATTGGTAGATGTCGCAGGGACGCATGTCGACATCTGTGATGGGCTCGTAATCAATGGGTGGTTCACACTCGAAGATCTTTTTATACTCTTCCTCTATTTCTTCTTTCCTCGGTTTCAGGTTGTCTGTTGACGGTTGGATGTCATCTATTATCTCATTTGCCAGTTCTTTCTTGTTGTTTTTGTACTTATTTTGCATGTATTTGTACAATCTGGCTCGATGCCTCCTTCTTCCACCTTCCTTTCTCGGTATTTCTAGTTTGTGATGTTGGCTAGGTTTCTTCTTCTTCCCATATTCTTCACACATCGTTCTTACCCATGTGTCAATGGACTCTCTGTAACCTTCCTCCCTCAGACAGACAGATCTCACAACTTCTATGGTTTCCACGTCCTCAGAAGCAACGCACATTTTGATCAGGTGGCGCATGACATGATCTTGTGTGTCATCAATTATTTCTTTAGCCGGGGGTGTTCGTGGCAATTCGTGCTCAACCTCTGGGATTATAGTCGACTCCATCTCATCCTCCACAATACTCAGTTCAGCCCACGAATCAGGCATTCGCTCCTCGCGTCGGTCATAGGGTTGGTGAGGCGACGCCATCTGCGGCGACAGCTCGGAAGGTCCAGGCGATGATCCTTCTGAGGGATCATATACATATGACTCAGGCTCATCTTCTACTAGTGGTGGGCTGTAGTCTGGGTCATTTGATGTTTCGAAAGATGACTCAGATGTAGTGGATGGAGATTGGGCAGTATCTATAATTTGTTGGCCTCTAGCCGCCCGAGACCTTGTCGTCACTCTGGATGGGCCTGGGACTTCGAAAGAGGATTCGGTCACTCTCTTCCTGAGATTTTCGTTTCTGAAGCGCTCTACTAAGTTGGTGTACGTCATGTTATATCGCTTCTTTCTTAGCCCATCCTTCGGTCTGCCCATTTTCTCGACCAGATAATCTAGGAGTTTCTCTCCATCATATTCAGCCTCTAGTCTTGCCATCTCCTCCAACTCCCCCTCCGTCCAAAATTGTCTGCGGTTACCAGACTCCGTCTCTGTATAGAGTTCCCTATTGTATTCTTCTGGGTGGGCTGCGGCCAGATGTTTGCGCATGGCCATGTAGTTCTTGAAATTGTTGTTACAGTAGCGGCATTTTCCATCATCATCAGTAGGGGCACCCCTGCAGTATTTACGCTGGTGATCTTTCCGCCCCCTCTCTGTAGCGTAGGACTTGCCACATATGCACGGGAACATTGTAGCTATTCGTTGTTGGGCGGAAAATACAAAATATCTCGCCCCAACTTTTACTTCAACAATGATCTATTCACGAATAACAATTCTCACACCCACTGTGTATATCTCTTTTTGCCGTCGGGACTAGATTTTATAGGTATAAAGAGAAAAATATGCAACAACACGCCAAGGTGTTCGCCGCATGCCGCCAACGAGCGAGCGTCCAGTAGTGCTTCTCTCCCATTTCGGGTACAATATTGCGTAACATACCCAACAAAAAACTAATTTATTTTTCAGGTCCAGGTGGAAAGTGACCCCAGCAGTTTTAGTTCTTGTGCACCGGCGCTTCCGCCAACTTGCAGCCGACGAAAATTTTTCTAAGTCCCAACAGTGGGATCTTGTGCACCGGCTCCTTCGCCAACTTGCATCCGTCGGAAATTTTTCTAAGTCCCAACAGTGGGATCTTGTGCACCGGCTCCTTCGCCAACTTGCAACCGTCGGAAATTTTTCTAAGTCCCCACAGAAAAAAAATTTATTTTTATTCCTGGGCGTCCGAGGCCGTTGATTGATAGGGCGTTATTAAATACAGGCGTAATCCGGGTTATATCAACTTCCAAAAGTCCAGGATTCTTCGCTTGTGTTCTTCCGAAGCATTAAAATCATCCTGAACGGGAATACTATTCTAACCGAGCATCGAGATCACCGGTTCTTCGGGTTTCTTTACTAGTCCATCGTTGAAGTCTCCGGGCGATGGAATACCGTGCTGTAAAAGCTCCCCCATCCGGACAGCGGAAAGCTCAGGTGAGCTTTGAAAGCTTAGTTCGAAAATAGCAAAAAGCTCTGGGGAGCTTTAGTTCGCAAAAGCTCACCCAGTCCGCAAAAGCTCTCCGTATAGGTCTCCGCCTGTAATTCCTGAGCTAAAGGTGCACACACGCCGTCCAACAAGCCGGATGTACCTCTCGTTACTCCTGTGCTCCTGGTAGCGTGAAGTCCGAAATTAGTGGCCAAAGGGCTTAAATGAGGGTGGATGCTGTAGGTTGTAGTTTCTTGATGGCAAAAAGGCACTATTTCGACATCTTACGTGTTTTCGAGGACGAAGTGGGTGGCAGTCGTCGACACAGGGGGGGCCGGTATTTCTCGGACCCCTTTGGAAAATCGCAGTCTGCGGCAATGATTCAGTCAGCCTGCGTTTGTTTAATTCCGTCCTAACAAAAACTGAAAACATCGCAAAAACACGCACGGGAAGATGTTGGTGGGAATTCATCGTGCGTACTGGATCGAATTATTGGCCGGTTAACGAGGAATGAATGGAAAATTGAAAATGTTCAACCTGCCATAACTTTGGAATGGGCCGGTCGATTTTCTTCATTCAAACACTAAAATGACCACGAAATTAAGCACATCACGATGGACATACTCACTACATTTTAAGCACGCGGGAAACCGATTTAAACTACAGACATCTGAGCATCGCGCTCACACGTCCGTCCTCCTCGACGGCTGAGAAGAGAGTCATAGTTACTCCCGCCGTTTACCCGCGCTTGCTTGAATTTCTTCACGTTGACATTCAGAGCACTGGGCAGAAATCACATTGCGTCAACACCCGCTGGGGCCATCGCAATGCTTTGTTTTAATTAGACAGTCGGATTCTCCCAGTCCGTGCCAGTTCTGAGCTGATTGTTAGATGACGGCCGCAGAGATTTCCCAGAGCAACCCCGAAAGGTCGCTCACGGGGTCTCGAAGCTTGACGATTCCGCGGGAGGCCAAGACGCGGGACCGAGCTCGGATCGGAAGTAACGCAAGCGAAACGACTTCACCTCGCCCAGGCCCGGTACGTTAGCCGTGACCCACTTCCCCATCAAGCCCGACGCGCCACAATCCTCAGAGCCAATCCTTATCCCGAAGTTACGGATCTAATTTGCCGACTTCCCTTACCTACATTATTCTATCGACTAGAGGCTCTTTACCTTGGAGACCAGCTGCGGATATGGGTACGAGCCGGCGCGACGCCTACACGTGGCCCTCTCCCGGATTTTCAAGGTCCGAGGAGAAGATCCGGACACCGCCGCAAATGCGGTGCTCTTCGCGTTCCAAACCATATCTCCCTGCTAGAGGATTCCATGGAACTCGAACGCTTATGCAGAAAAGAAAACTCTTCCCGGATCTCTCGACGGCGTCTCCGGGTCCTTTTGGGTTACCCCGACGAACTCTCTTGCGAGGGCCCGAATTAAGGACGGTTCCGCTGCCGGGTTCCGGAATAGGAACCGGATTCCCTTTCGCCCGACGGGCGTGCGTAACATGTCAGGCATCCTAGCAGAGCTTTGAGCTGCCGCTACATTACCTTTAAACACGATTAACAACGCCACATCAACATCGGCTTTCGCCTAGGGCTTAGGATCGACTGACTCGTGTGCAACGGCTGTTCACACGAAACCCTTCTCCACCTCAGCTCTCCAGGGCCTCGCTGGAGTATTTGCTACTACCACCAAGATCTGCACCGAAGGCGGCTCCAGACGGCCTCACGGCCAGCCCTTCTGCGCTCACCTCCGCGACCCTCCTACTCATCAGGGCTTCATGACCGCCCCGCGCGAGGCGAGGCGACCGCACATGCCGCTGACGGCCGAGTATAAGCACGACGCTTCAGCGCCATCCATTTTCAGGGCTAGTAACTTCGGCAGGTGAGTTGTTACACACTCCTTAGCGGATTCCGACTTCCATGGCCACCGTCCTGCTGTCTTAAGTTACCAACGCCTTTCATGGTATCCCATAAGCGTCGATTTAGGCGCTTTAACTCGGCGTTTGGTTCATCCCACAGCGCCAGTTCTGCTTACCAAAAATGGCCCACTTGGCACTCTGATCCGAAATCTCGCGGCTTCACATTCAAGCAAGCCGGAGATCTCACCCATTTAAAGTTTGAGAATAGGTTGAGGTCGTTTCGACCCCAATGCCTCTAATCATTCGCTTTACCGGATGAGACTCGTATGCAACGAGCGCCAGCTATCCTGAGGGAAACTTCGGAGGGAACCAGCTACTAGATGGTTCGATTAGTCTTTCGCCCCTATACCCAGTTCCGACGATCGATTTGCACGTCAGAATCGCTACGGACCTCCATCAGGGTTTCCCCTGACTTCGTCCTGACCAGGCATAGTTCACCATCTTTCGGGTCCCAGCGTGTACGCTCTTGGTGCGCCTCATCTCGCAATGAGAACGAGACGCCCCGGGAATGCGGATCGGTCGTGGAGACCGATCATCTTCCCTCGGTCCGCGTGAGCGGACGTTTACTTTCATTTCGCCTTTAGGTTTAGTGATTCCCAATGACTCGCGCACACGCTAGACTCCTTGGTCCGTGTTTCAAGACGGGTCCTGAAAGTACCCAAAGCAATAGCGTCGCTGATCGGCGTTTCAAGAGGTCTGTCCGAGAACACCGCGGCGAACAGTCGCGAACGGACGGAATCGGCACTAGGTCCGATCGCCATCGCGATTCGCATACTTGCCGCGGGCCGGACGCGAACTAAATCGCGGCCTCCCGCCATCAGTAAACCGTCGAGCGAGCTGTTCGGTTAACGCGTGTCCGCAAACATCGGCAGAACCGAGCTCGCGGTCTACACTGCGAGACCGTAGAACAGCGCCCAACGGATCGCGACGACCTACTAGGGGAGAAGTGCACGCGTCCGACGTCGGGTTGACGATCCGAAGGGCGCAGCTGGCGCGAACGCCACCGCTTCCACATTCAAAACGTCCCGACATCAGCCGCGAATGAATCTCCCCATTCGACCTTTCGGGTTTCTCAGGTTTACCCCTGAACGGTTTCACGTACTCTTGAACTCTCTCTTCAAAGTTCTTTTCAACTTTCCCTCACGGTACTTGTTCGCTATCGGTCTCGTGGTTATATTTAGCCTTAGATGGAGTTTACCACCCACTTAGGGCTGCACTCTCAAGCAACCCGACTCTAAGAAGAGATCCTCTAGCAAGCCGCAGCGGTCGCTACGGGCCTGGCACCCTCTATGGGCGATGGCCCCATTCAAGATGGACTTGAACGCGCCGCGAACTCGCCAGATAATGGATCCTTCCAAACACCACATCTCCCGGCGACCGGTTACGATCGCGGGATTCAGTGCTGGGCTAATCCCTGTTCGCTCGCCGCTACTAAGGGAATCCTAGTTAGTTTCTTTTCCTCCGCTTAATAATATGCTTAAATTCAGCGGGTAGTCTCACCTGTCCTGAGGTCGTAAGTTCGAAATCATCGAAGCGCGTCCCTTCCGGTCCTTGGAGGCTAACGATCGCTATATCACGTCGCGTAAGTCTGCCGCCCTCGTGATAGAGGGGGCGACTTTGACGCAGACGCAAAAAGCGACGCTCCGCCGCTTCAGACCTAAGAGCACGCGTTCGGGGGGTGCGCTCATGAAGGCAAGATCCGCTTTTCACCGAACGGGCGTACTTTGCGATCGGACGTCGTTCAAGAAGATTACTCGGACACGACGATCGCGTACCTCCACAGTTCGGTAGCAGATCTTGCGATACCGCGACACCACTAACTGTTGCTTTCGCAATTCAAGACGGCGCGTGTCGACGATTTTATACATCGACACGCGTCAGACCGTCCAACACGCCCGTACGGCCTTCTCTA
>NC_058194.1:300000-380000 GCF_907165205.1 Coccinella septempunctata | reverse complement strand
TGTGGAATTTTCAGAGTCCGAACGACTTTCTTATATGAAGCGTGACCTATGGTTTTTATCGTCGATTTGGGTTGAGTTAGGCGAGATACTACTTCCTACGAAGTTTCCCGTTCATATCTTCCCTAATTTTTGAAAAAAAGAAAATTATGTCTCCGAACCTCACATTTTACTATATGTGGAATTTTCAGAGTCCGAACGACTTTCTTATATGAAGCGTGACCTATGGTTTTTATCGTCGATTTGGGTGTAATTAGGTGAAATACTACTTCCTACGAAGTTTCCCGTTCATACCTTCCCTAATTTTTGAAAAAAAGAAAATTATGTCTCCGAACCTCACATTTTACTATATGTGGAATTTTCAGAGTCCGAACGACTTTCTTATATGAAGCGTGACCTATGGTTTTTATCGTCGATTTGGGTGTAATTAGGTGAAATACTACTTCCTACGAAGTTTCCCGTTCATACCTTCCCTAGTTTTTGAAAAAAAGAAAATTATGTCTCCGAACCTCACATTTTACTATATGTGGAATTTTCAGAGTCCGAACGACTTTCTTATATGAAGCGTGACCTATTGTTTTTATCGTCGATTTGGGTGTAATTAGGTGAAATACTACTTCCTACGAAGTTTCCCGTTCATACCTTCCCTAGTTTTTGAAAAAAAGAAAATTATGTCTCCGAACCTCACATTTTACTATATGTGGAATTTTCAGAGTCCGAACGACTTTCTTATATGAAGCGTGACCTATGGTTTTTATCGTCGATTTGGGTTGAGTTAGGTGAGATACTACTTCCTACGAAGTTTCCTGTTCATACCTTCCCTAGTTTTTGAAAAAAAGAAAATTATGTCTCCGAACCTCACATTTTACTATATGTGGAATTTTCAGAGTCCGAACGACTTTCTTATATGAAGCGTGACCTATGGTTTTTATCGTCGATTTGGGTTGAGTTAGGCGAGATACTACTTCCTACGAAGTTTCCCGTTCATACCCTCCCTAATTTTTGAAAAAAAGAAAATTATGTCTCCGAACCTCACATTTTACTATATGTGGAATTTTCAGAGTCCGAACGACTTTCTTATATGAAGCGTGACCTATGGTTTTTATCGTCGATTTGGGTGTAATTAGGTGAAATACTACTTCCTACGAAGTTTCCCGTTCATACCTTCCCTAATTTTTGAAAAAAAGAAAATTATGTCTCCGAACCTCACATTTTACTATATGTGGAATTTTCAGAGTCCGAACGACTTTCTTATATGAAGCGTGACCTATGGTTTTTATCGTCGATTTGGGTGTAATTAGGTGAAATACTACTTCCTACGAAGTTTCCCGTTCATACCTTCCCTAGTTTTTGAAAAAAAGAAAATTATGTCTCCGAACCTCACATTTTACTATATGTGGAATTTTCAGAGTCCGAACGACTTTCTTATATGAAGCGTGACCTATTGTTTTTATCGTCGATTTGGGTGTAATTAGGTGAAATACTACTTCCTACGAAGTTTCCCGTTCATACCTTCCCTAGTTTTTGAAAAAAAGAAAATTATGTCTCCGAACCTCACATTTTACTATATGTGGAATTTTCAGAGTCCGAACGACTTTCTTATATGAAGCGTGACCTATGGTTTTTATCGTCGATTTGGGTGTAATTAGGTGAAATACTACTTCCTACGAAGTTTCCTGTTCATACCTTCCCTAGTTTTTGAAAAAAAGAAAATTATGTCTCCGAACCTCACATTTTACTATATGTGGAATTTTCAGAGTCCGAACGACTTTCTTATATGAAGCGTGACCTATGGTTTTTATCGTCGATTTGGGTTGAGTTAGGCGAGATACTACTTCCTACGAAGTTTCCCGTTCATACCTTCCCTAGTTTTTGAAAAATAAGAAAATCATATTTTACTATATGTGGAATTTTCAGAGTCCGAACGACTTTCTTATATGAAGCGTGACCTATGGTTTTTATCGTCGATTTGGGTGTAATTAGGTGAAATACTACTTCCTACGAAGTTTCCCGTTCATACCTTCCCTAGTTTTTGAAAAAAAGAAAATTATGTCTCCGAACCTCACATTTTACTATATGTGGAATTTTCAGAGTCCGAACGACTTTCTTATATGAAGCGTGACCTATGGTTTTTATCGTCGATTTGGATTGAGTTAGGTGAGATACTACTTCCTACGAAGTTTCCCGTTCATACCTTCCCTACTTTTTGAAAAAAAGAAAATTATGTCTCCGAACCTCACATTTTACTATATGTGGAATTTTCAGAGTCCGAACGACTTTCTTATATGAAGCGTGACCTATGGTTTTTATCGTCGATTTGGGTTGAGTTAGGTGAGATACTACTTCCTACGAAGTTTCCTGTTCATACCTTCCCTAGTTTTTGAAAAAAAGAAAATTATGTCTCCGAACCTCACATTTTACTATATGTGGAATTTTCAGAGTCCGAACGACTTTCTTATATGAAGCGTGACCTATGGTTTTTATCGTCGATTTGGGTTGAGTTAGGCGAGATACTACTTCCTACGAAGTTTCCCGTTCATACCTTCCCTAGTTTTTGAAAAATAAGAAAATCATATTTTACTATATGTGGAATTTTCAGAGTCCGAACGACTTTCTTATATGAAGCGTGACCTATGGTTTTTATCGTCGATTTGGGTGTAATTAGGTGAAATACTACTTCCTACGAAGTTTCCCGTTCATACCTTCCCTAATTTTTGAAAAAAAGAAAATTATGTCTCCGAACCTCACATTTTACTATATGTGGAATTTTCAGAGTCCGAACGACTTTCTTATATGAAGCGTGACCTATGGTTTTTATCGTCGATTTGGGTTGAGTTAGGTGAGATACTACTTCCTACGAAGTTTCCCGTTCATACCCTCCCTAATTTTTGAAAAAAAGAAAATTATGTCTCCGAACCTCACATTTTACTATATGTGGAATTTTCAGAGTCCGAACGACTTTCTTATATGAAGCGTGACCTATGGTTTTTATCGTCGATTTGGGTGTAATTAGGTGAAATACTACTTCCTACGAAGTTTCCCGTTCATACCTTCCCTAATTTTTGAAAAAAAGAAAATTATGTCTCCGAACCTCACATTTTACTATATGTGGAATTTTCAGAGTCCGAACGACTTTCTTATATGAAGCGTGACCTATGGTTTTTATCGTCGATTTGGGTTGAGTTAGGTGAGATACTACTTCCTACGAAGTTTCCCGTTCATACCTTCCATAGTTTTTGAAAAATAAGAAAATCATATTTTACTATATGTGGAATTTTCAGAGTCCGAACGACTTTCTTATATGAAGCGTGACCTATGGTTTTTATCGTCGATTTGGGTGTAATTAGGTGAGATACTACTTCCTACGAAGTTTCCCGTTCATACCCTCCCTAATTTTTGAAAAAAAGAAAATTATGTCTCCGAACCTCACATTTTACTTTATGTGGAATTTTCAGAGTCCGAACGACTTTCTTATATGAAGCGTGACCTATGGTTTTTATCGTCGATTTGGGTGTAATTAGGTGAAATACTACTTCCTACGAAGTTTCCCGTTCATACCTTCCCTAATTTTTGAAAAAAAGAAAATTATGTCTCCGAACCTCACATTTTACTATATGTGGAATTTTCAGAGTCCGAACGACTTTCTTATATGAAGCGTGACCTATGGTTTTTATCGTCGATTTGGGTGTAATTAGGTGAATTACTACTACCTTCGAAGTTTCCCGTTCATACCTTCCCTAATTTTTGAAAAAAAGAAAATTATGTCTCCGAACCTCACATTTTACTATATGTGGAATTTTCAGAGTCCGAACGACTTTCTTATATGAAGGGTGACCTATGGTTTTTATCGTCGATTTGGGTTGAGTTAGGTGAGATACTACTTCCTACGAAGTTTCCCGTTCATACCTTCCCTAGTTTTTGAAAAATAAGAAAATCATATTTTACTATATGTTGAATTTTCAGAGTCCGAACGACTTTCTTATATGAAGCGTGACCTATGGTTTTTATCGTCGATTTGGGTGTAATTAGGTGAGATACTACTTCCTACGAAGTTTCCCGTTCATACCCTCCCTAATTTTTGAAAAAAAGAAAATTATGTCTCCGAACCTCACATTTTACTATATGTGGAATTTTCAGAGTCCGAACGACTTTCTTATATGAAGCGTGACCTATGGTTTTTATCGTCGATTTGGGTGTAATTACGTGAAATACTACTTCCTACGAAGTTTTCCGTTCATACCTTCCCTAATTTTTGAAAAAAAGAAAATTATGTCTCCGAACCTCACATTTTACTATATGTGGAATTTTCAGAGTCCGAACGACTTTCTTATATGAAGCGTGACCTATGGTTTTTATCGTCGATTTGGGTGTAATTAGGTGAAATACTACTTCCTACGAAGTTTCCTGTTCATACCTTCCCTAGTTTTTGAAAAAAAGAAAATTATGTCTCCGAACCTCACATTTTACTATATGTGGAATTTTCAGAGTCCGAACGACTTTCTTATATGAAGCGTGACCTATGGTTTTTATCGTCGATTTGGGTTGAGTTAGGCGAGATACTACTTCCTACGAAGTTTCCCGTTCATACCTTCCCTAGTTTTTGAAAAATAAGAAAATCATATTTTACTATATGTGGAATTTTCAGAGTCCGAACGACTTTCTTATATGAAGCGTGACCTATGGTTTTTATCGTCGATTTGGGTGTAATTAGGTGAAATACTACTTCCTACGAAGTTTCCCGTTCATACCTTCCCTAATTTTTGAAAAAAAGAAAATTATGTCTCCGAACCTCACATTTTACTATATGTGGAATTTTCAGAGTCCGAACGACTTTCTTATATGAAGCGTGACCTATGGTTTTTATCGTCGATTTGGGTTGAGTTAGGTGAGATACTACTTCCTACGAAGTTTCCTGTTCATACCTTCCCTAGTTTTTGAAAAAAAGAAAATTATGTCTCCGAACCTCACATTTTACTATATGTGGAATTTTCAGAGTCCGAACGACTTTCTTATATGAAGCGTGACCTATGGTTTTTATCGTCGATTTGGGTTGAGTTAGGCGAGATACTACTTCCTACGAAGTTTCCCGTTCATACCTTCCCTAGTTTTTGAAAAATAAGAAAATCATATTTTACTATATGTGGAATTTTCAGAGTCCGAACGACTTTCTTATATGAAGCGTGACCTATGGTTTTTATCGTCGATTTGGGTGTAATTAGGTGAAATACTACTTCCTACGAAGTTTCCCGTTCATACCTTCCCTAATTTTTGAAAAAAAGAAAATTATGTCTCCGAACCTCACATTTTACTATATGTGGAATTTTCAGAGTCCGAACGACTTTCTTATATGAAGCGTGACCTATGGTTTTTATCGTCGATTTGGGTTGAGTTAGGCGAGATACTACTTCCTACGAAGTTTCCCGTTCATACCCTCCCTAATTTTTGAAAAAAAGAAAATTATGTCTCCGAACCTCACATTTTACTATATGTGGAATTTTCAGAGTCCGAACGACTTTCTTATATGAAGCGTGACCTATGGTTTTTATCGTCGATTTGGGTGTAATTAGGTGAAATACTACTTCCTACGAAGTTTCCCGTTCATACCTTCCCTAATTTTTGAAAAAAAGAAAATTATGTCTCCGAACCTCACATTTTACTATATGTGGAATTTTCAGAGTCCGAACGACTTTCTTATATGAAGCGTGACCTATGGTTTTTATCGTCGATTTGGGTTGAGTTAGGTGAGATACTACTTCCTACGAAGTTTCCCGTTCATACCTTCCCTAGTTTTTGAAAAATAAGAAAATCATATTTTACTATATGTGGAATTTTCAGAGTCCGAACGACTTTCTTATATGAAGCGTGACCTATGGTTTTTATCGTCGATTTGGGTGTAATTAGGTGAGATACTACTTCCTACGAAGTTTCCCGTTCATACCCTCCCTAATTTTTGAAAAAAAGAAAATTATGTCTCCGAACCTCACATTTTACTATATGTGGAATTTTCAGAGTCCGAACGACTTTCTTATATGAAGCGTGACCTATGGTTTTTATCGTCGATTTGGGTGTAATTAGGTGAAATACTACTTCCTACGAAGTTTCCCGTTCATACCTTCCCTAATTTTTGAAAAAAAGAAAATTATGTCTCCGAACCTCACATTTTACTATATGTGGAATTTTCAGAGTCCGAACGACTTTCTTATATGAAGCGTGACCTATGGTTTTTATCGTCGATTTGGGTGTAATTAGGTGAATTACTACTACCTTCGAAGTTTCCCGTTCATACCTTCCCTAATTTTTGAAAAAAAGAAAATTATGTCTCCGAACCTCACATTTTACTATATGTGGAATTTTCAGAGTCCGAACGACTTTCTTATATGAAGCGTGACCTATGGTTTTTATCGTCGATTTGGGTGTAATTAGGTGAAATACTACTTCCTACGAAGTTTCCCGTTCATACCTTCCCTAGTTTTTGAAAAAAAGAAAATTATGTCTCCGAACCTCACATTTTACTATATGTGGAATTTTCAGAGTCCGAACGACTTTCTTATATGAAGCGTGACCTATTGTTTTTATCGTCGATTTGGGTGTAATTAGGTGAAATACTACTTCCTACGAAGTTTCCCGTTCATACCTTCCCTAGTTTTTGAAAAAAAGAAAATTATGTCTCCGAACCTCACATTTTACTATATGTGGAATTTTCAGAGTCCGAACGACTTTCTTATATGAAGCGTGACCTATGGTTTTTATCGTCGATTTGGGTTGAGTTGGGTGAGATACTACTTCCTACGAAGTTTCCCGTTCATACCTTCCCTAGTTTTTGAAAAAAAGAAAATTATGTCTCCGAACCTCACATTTTACTATATGTGGAATTTTCAGAGTCCGAACGACTTTCTTATATGAAGCGTGACCTATGGTTTTTATCGTCGATTTGGGTTGAGTTAGGCGAGATACTACTTCCTACGAAGTTTCCCGTTCATACCTTCCCTAGTTTTTGAAAAATAAGAAAATCATATTTTACTATATGTGGAATTTTCAGAGTCCGAACGACTTTCTTATATGAAGCGTGACCTATGGTTTTTATCGTCGATTTGGGTGTAATTAGGTGAAATACTACTTCCTACGAAGTTTCCCGTTCATACCTTCCCTAATTTTTGAAAAAAAGAAAATTATGTCTCCGAACCTCACATTTTACTATATGTGGAATTTTCAGAGTCCGAACGACTTTCTTATATGAAGCGTGACCTATGGTTTTTATCGTCGATTTGGGTTGAGTTAGGTGAGATACTACTTCCTACGAAGTTTCCCGTTCATACCTTCCCTAGTTTTTGAAAAATAAGAAAATCATATTTTACTATATGTGGAATTTTCAGAGTCCGAACGACTTTCTTATATGAAGCGTGACCTATGGTTTTTATCGTCGATTTGGGTGTAATTAGGTGAAATACTACTTCCTACGAAGTTTCCTGTTCATACCTTCCCTAGTTTTTGAAAAAAAGAAAATTATGTCTCCGAACCTCACATTTTACTATATGTGGAATTTTCAGAGTCCGAACGACTTTCTTATATGAAGCGTGACCTATGGTTTTTATCGTCGATTTGGGTTGAGTTAGGCGAGATACTACTTCCTACGAAGTTTCCCGTTCATACCTTCCCTAGTTTTTGAAAAATAAGAAAATCATATTTTACTATATGTGGAATTTTCAGAGTCCGAACGACTTTCTTATATGAAGCGTGACCTATGGTTTTTATCGTCGATTTGGGTGTAATTAGGTGAAATACTACTTCCTACGAAGTTTCCCGTTCATACCTTCCCTAATTTTTGAAAAAAAGAAAATTATGTCTCCGAACCTCACATTTTACTATATGTGGAATTTTCAGAGTCCGAACGACTTTCTTATATGAAGCGTGACCTATGGTTTTTATCGTCGATTTGGATTGAGTTAGGTGAGATACTACTTCCTACGAAGTTTCCCGTTCATACCTTCCCTAGTTTTTGAAAAAAAGAAAATTATGTCTCCGAACCTCACATTTTACTATATGTGGAATTTTCAGAGTCCGAACGACTTTCTTATATGAAGCGTGACCTATGGTTTTTATCGTCGATTTGGGTTGAGTTAGGCGAGATACTACTTCCTACGAAGTTTCCCGTTCATACCTTCCCTAGTTTTTGAAAAATAAGAAAATCATATTTTACTATATGTGGAATTTTCAGAGTCCGAACGACTTTCTTATATGAAGCGTGACCTATGGTTTTTATCGTCGATTTGGGTGTAATTAGGTGAAATACTACTTCCTACGAAGTTTCCCGTTCATACCTTCCCTAATTTTTGAAAAAAAGAAAATTATGTCTCCGAACCTCACATTTTACTATATGTGGAATTTTCAGAGTCCGAACGACTTTCTTATATGAAGCGTGACCTATGGTTTTTATCGTCGATTTGGGTTGAGTTAGGTGAGATACTACTTCCTACGAAGTTTCCCGTTCATACCTTCCCTAGTTTTTGAAAAATAAGAAAATCATATTTTACTATATGTGGAATTTTCAGAGTCCGAACGACTTTCTTATATGAAGCGTGACCTATGGTTTTTTATCGTCGATTTGGGTGTAATTAGGTGAAATACTACTTCCTACGAAGTTTCCTGTTCATACCTTCCCTAGTTTTTGAAAAAAAGAAAATTATGTCTCCGAACCTCACATTTTACTATATGTGGAATTTTCAGAGTCCGAACGAATTTCTTATATGAAGCGTGACCTATGGTTTTTATCGTCGATTTGGGTTGAGTTAGGCGAGATACTACTTCCTACGAAGTTTCCCGTTCATACCTTCCCTAGTTTTTGAAAAATAAGAAAATCATATTTTACTATATGTGGAATTTTCAGAGTCCGAACGACTTTCTTATATGAAGCGTGACCTATGGTTTTTATCGTCGATTTGGGTGTAATTAGGTGAAATACTACTTCCTACGAAGTTTCCCGTTCATACCTTCCCTAATTTTTGAAAAAAAGAAAATTATGTCTCCGAACCTCACATTTTACTATATGTGGAATTTTCAGAGTCCGAACGACTTTCTTATATGAAGCGTGACCTATGGTTTTTATCGTCGATTTGGATTGAGTTAGGTGAGATACTACTTCCTACGAAGTTTCCCGTTCATACCTTCCCTACTTTTTGAAAAAAAGAAAATTATGTCTCCGAACCTCACATTTTACTATATGTGGAATTTTCAGAGTCCGAACGACTTTCTTATATGAAGCGTGACCTATGGTTTTTATCGTCGATTTGGGTTGAGTTAGGTGAGATACTACTTCCTACGAAGTTTCCTGTTCATACCTTCCCTAGTTTTTGAAAAAAAGAAAATTATGTCTCCGAACCTCACATTTTACTATATGTGGAATTTTCAGAGTCCGAACGACTTTCTTATATGAAGCGTGACCTATGGTTTTTATCGTCGATTTGGGTTGAGTTAGGCGAGATACTACTTCCTACGAAGTTTCCCGTTCATACCTTCCCTAGTTTTTGAAAAATAAGAAAATCATATTTTACTATATGTGGAATTTTCAGAGTCCGAACGACTTTCTTATATGAAGCGTGACCTATGGTTTTTATCGTCGATTTGGGTGTAATTAGGTGAAATACTACTTCCTACGAAGTTTCCCGTTCATACCTTCCCTAATTTTTGAAAAAAAGAAAATTATGTCTCCGAACCTCACATTTTACTATATGTGGAATTTTCAGAGTCCGAACGACTTTCTTATATGAAGCGTGACCTATGGTTTTTATCGTCGATTTGGGTTGAGTTAGGTG
This sequence comes from Coccinella septempunctata, assembly GCF_907165205.1. Lineage (NCBI taxonomy): Eukaryota > Metazoa > Arthropoda > Insecta > Coleoptera > Coccinellidae > Coccinella > Coccinella septempunctata. Next base: position 370,194 of record NC_058194.1, on the reverse strand, counting down.
AGATACTACTTCCTACGAAGTTTCCCGTTCATACCCTCCCTAATTTTTGAAAAAAAGAAAATTATGTCTCCGAACCTCACATTTTACTATATGTGGAATTTTCAGAGTCCGAACGACTTTCTTATATGAAGCGTGACCTATGGTTTTTATCGTCGATTTGGGTGTAATTAGGTGAAATACTACTTCCTACGAAGTTTCCCGTTCATACCTTCCCTAATTTTTGAAAAAAAGAAAATTATGTCTCCGAACCTCACATTTTACTATATGTGGAATTTTCAGAGTCCGAACGACTTTCTTATATGAAGCGTGACCTATGGTTTTTATCGTCGATTTGGGTTGAGTTAGGTGAGATACTACTTCCTACGAAGTTTCCCGTTCATACCTTCCCTAGTTTTTGAAAAATAAGAAAATCACATTTTACTATATGTGGAATTTTCAGAGTCCGAACGACTTTCTTATATGAAGCGTGACCTATGGTTTTTATCGTCGATTTGGGTGTAATTAGGTGAAATACTACTACCTTCGAAGTTTCCCGTTCATACCTTCCCTAATTTTTGAAAAAAAGAAAATTATGTCTCCGAACCTCACATTTTACTATATGTGGAATTTTCAGAGTCCGAACGACTTTCTTATATGAAGGGTGACCTATGGTTTTTATCGTCGATTTGGGTTGAGTTAGGTGAGATACTACTTCCTACGAAGTTTCCCGTTCATACCTTCCCTAGTTTTTGAAAAATAAGAAAATCATATTTTACTATATGTTGAATTTTCAGAGTCCGAACGACTTTCTTATATGAAGCGTGACCTATGGTTTTTATCGTCGATTTGGGTGTAATTAGGTGAGATACTACTTCCTACGAAGTTTCCCGTTCATACCCTCCCTAATTTTTGAAAAAAAGAAAATTATGTCTCCGAACCTCACATTTTACTATATGTGGAATTTTCAGAGTCCGAACGACTTTCTTATATGAAGCGTGACCTATGGTTTTTATCGTCGATTTGGGTGTAATTACGTGAAATACTACTTCCTACGAAGTTTTCCGTTCATACCTTCCCTAATTTTTGAAAAAAAGAAAATTATGTCTCCGAACCTCACATTTTACTATATGTGGAATTTTCAGAGTCCGAACGACTTTCTTATATGAAGCGTGACCTATGGTTTTTATCGTCGATTTGGGTGTAATTAGGTGAAATACTACTTCCTACGAAGTTTCCCGTTCATACCTTCCCTAATTTTTGAAAAAAAGAAAATTATGTCTCCGAACCTCACATTTTACTATATGTGGAATTTTCAGAGTCCGAACGACTTTCTTATATGAAGCGTGACCTATGGTTTTTATCGTCGATTTGGGTGTAATTAGGTGAAATACTACTTCCTACGAAGTTTCCCGTTCATACCTTCCCTAGTTTTTGAAAAAAAGAAAATTATGTCTCCGAACCTCACATTTTACTATATGTGGAATTTTCAGAGTCCGAACGACTTTCTTATATGAAGCGTGACCTATGGTTTTTATCGTCGATTTGGGTTGAGTTAGGTGAGATACTACTTCCTACGAAGTTTCCCGTTCATATCTTCCCTAATTTTTGAAAAAAAGAAAATTATGTCTCCGAACCTCACATTTTACTATATGTGGAATTTTCAGAGTCCGAACGACTTTCTTATATGAAGCGTGACCTATGGTTTTTATCGTCGATTTGGGTTGAGTTAGGTGAGATACTACTTCCTACGAAGTTTCCCGTTCATATCTTCCCTAATTTTTGAAAAAAAGAAAATTATGTCTCCGAACCTCACATTTTACTATATGTGGAATTTTCAGAGTCCGAACGACTTTCTTATATGAAGGGTGACCTATGGTTTTTATCGTCGATTTGGGTTGAGTTAGGTGAGATACTACTTCCTACGAAGTTTCCCGTTCATACCTTCCCTAGTTTTTGAAAAATAAGAAAATCATATTTTACTATATGTTGAATTTTCAGAGTCCGAACGACTTTCTTATATGAAGCGTGACCTATGGTTTTTATCGTCGATTTGGGTGTAATTAGGTGAGATACTACTTCCTACGAAGTTTCCCGTTCATACCCTCCCTAATTTTTGAAAAAAAGAAAATTATGTCTCCGAACCTCACATTTTACTATATGTGGAATTTTCAGAGTCCGAACGACTTTCTTATATGAAGCGTGACCTATGGTTTTTATCGTCGATTTGGGTGTAATTACGTGAAATACTACTTCCTACGAAGTTTTCCGTTCATACCTTCCCTAATTTTTGAAAAAAAGAAAATTATGTCTCCGAACCTCACATTTTACTATATGTGGAATTTTCAGAGTCCGAACGACTTTCTTATATGAAGCGTGACCTATGGTTTTTATCGTCGATTTGGGTGTAATTAGGTGAAATACTACTTCCTACGAAGTTTCCCGTTCATACCTTCCCTAATTTTTGAAAAAAAGAAAATTATGTCTCCGAACCTCACATTTTACTATATGTGGAATTTTCAGAGTCCGAACGACTTTCTTATATGAAGCGTGACCTATGGTTTTTATCGTCGATTTGGGTGTAATTAGGTGAAATACTACTTCCTACGAAGTTTCCCGTTCATACCTTCCCTAGTTTTTGAAAAAAAGAAAATTATGTCTCCGAACCTCACATTTTACTATATGTGGAATTTTCAGAGTCCGAACGACTTTCTTATATGAAGCGTGACCTATGGTTTTTATCGTCGATTTGGGTTGAGTTAGGTGAGATACTACTTCCTACGAAGTTTCCCGTTCATATCTTCCCTAATTTTTGAAAAAAAGAAAATTATGTCTCCGAACCTCACATTTTACTATATGTGGAATTTTCAGAGTCCGAACGACTTTCTTATATGAAGCGTGACCTATGGTTTTTATCGTCGATTTGGGTTGAGTTAGGTGAGATACTACTTCCTACGAAGTTTCCCGTTCATATCTTCCCTAATTTTTGAAAAAAAGAAAATTATGTCTCCGAACCTCACATTTTACTATATGTGGAATTTTCAGAGTCCGAACGACTTTCTTATATGAAGCGTGACCTATGGTTTTTATCGTCGATTTGGGTTGAGTTAGGCGAGATACTACTTCCTACGAAGTTTCCCGTTCATACCTTCCCTAGTTTTTGAAAAATAAGAAAATCATATTTTACTATATGTGGAATTTTCAGAGTCCGAACGACTTTCTTATATGAAGCGTGACCTATGGTTTTTATCGTCGATTTGGGTGTAATTAGGTGAAATACTACTTCCTACGAAGTTTCCCGTTCATACCTTCCCTAGTTTTTGAAAAAAAGAAAATTATGTCTCCGAACCTCACATTTTACTATATGTGGAATTTTCAGAGTCCGAACGACTTTCTTATATGAAGCGTGACCTATTGTTTTTATCGTCGATTTGGGTGTAATTAGGTGAAATACTACTTCCTACGAAGTTTCCCGTTCATACCTTCCCTAGTTTTTGAAAAAAAGAAAATTATGTCTCCGAACCTCACATTTTACTATATGTGGAATTTTCAGAGTCCGAACGACTTTCTTATATGAAGCGTGACCTATGGTTTTTATCGTCGATTTGGGTTGAGTTAGGTGAGATACTACTTCCTACGAAGTTTCCCGTTCATACCTTCCCTAGTTTTTGAAAAAAAGAAAATTATGTCTCCGAACCTCACATTTTACTATATGTGGAATTTTCAGAGTCCGAACGACTTTCTTATATGAAGCGTGACCTATGGTTTTTATCGTCGATTTGGGTTGAGTTAGGCGAGATACTACTTCCTACGAAGTTTCCCGTTCATACCTTCCCTAGTTTTTGAAAAATAAGAAAATCATATTTTACTATATGTGGAATTTTCAGAGTCCGAACGACTTTCTTATATGAAGCGTGACCTATGGTTTTTATCGTCGATTTGGGTGTAATTAGGTGAAATACTACTTCCTACGAAGTTTCCCGTTCATACCTTCCCTAATTTTTGAAAAAAAGAAAATTATGTCTCCGAACCTCACATTTTACTATATGTGGAATTTTCAGAGTCCGAACGACTTTCTTATATGAAGCGTGACCTATGGTTTTTATCGTCGATTTGGGTGTAGTTAGGTGAGATACTACTTCCTACGAAGTTTCCCGTTCATACCTTCCCTAGTTTTTGAAAAATAAGAAAATCATATTTTACTATATGTGGAATTTTCAGAGTCCGAACGACTTTCTTATATGAAGCGTGACCTATGGTTTTTATCGTCGATTTGGGTGTAATTAGGTGAAATACTACTTCCTACGAAGTTTCCTGTTCATACCTTCCCTAGTTTTTGAAAAAAAGAAAATTATGTCTCCGAACCTCACATTTTACTATATGTGGAATTTTCAGAGTCCGAACGACTTTCTTATATGAAGCGTGACCTATGGTTTTTATCGTCGATTTGGGTTGAGTTAGGCGAGATACTACTTCCTACGAAGTTTCCCGTTCATACCTTCCCTAGTTTTTGAAAAATAAGAAAATCATATTTTACTATATGTGGAATTTTCAGAGTCCGAACGACTTTCTTATATGAAGCGTGACCTATGGTTTTTATCGTCGATTTGGGTGTAATTAGGTGAAATACTACTTCCTACGAAGTTTCCCGTTCATACCTTCCCTAATTTTTGAAAAAAAGAAAATTATGTCTCCGAACCTCACATTTTACTATATGTGGAATTTTCAGAGTCCGAACGACTTTCTTATATGAAGCGTGACCTATGGTTTTTATCGTCGATTTGGATTGAGTTAGGTGAGATACTACTTCCTACGAAGTTTCCCGTTCATACCTTCCCTACTTTTTGAAAAAAAGAAAATTATGTCTCCGAACCTCACATTTTACTATATGTGGAATTTTCAGAGTCCGAACGACTTTCTTATATGAAGCGTGACCTATGGTTTTTATCGTCGATTTGGGTTGAGTTAGGTGAGATACTACTTCCTACGAAGTTTCCTGTTCATACCTTCCCTAGTTTTTGAAAAAAAGAAAATTATGTCTCCGAACCTCACATTTTACTATATGTGGAATTTTCAGAGTCCGAACGACTTTCTTATATGAAGCGTGACCTATGGTTTTTATCGTCGATTTGGGTTGAGTTAGGCGAGATACTACTTCCTACGAAGTTTCCCGTTCATACCTTCCCTAGTTTTTGAAAAATAAGAAAATCATATTTTACTATATGTGGAATTTTCAGAGTCCGAACGACTTTCTTATATGAAGCGTGACCTATGGTTTTTATCGTCGATTTGGGTGTAATTAGGTGAAATACTACTTCCTACGAAGTTTCCCGTTCATACCTTCCCTAATTTTTGAAAAAAAGAAAATTATGTCTCCGAACCTCACATTTTACTATATGTGGAATTTTCAGAGTCCGAACGACTTTCTTATATGAAGCGTGACCTATGGTTTTTATCGTCGATTTGGGTTGAGTTAGGTGAGATACTACTTCCTACGAATTTTCCCGTTCATACCCTCCCTAATTTTTGAAAAAAAGAAAATTATGTCTCCGAACCTCACATTTTACTATATGTGGAATTTTCAGAGTCCGAACGACTTTCTTATATGAAGCGTGACCTATGGTTTTTATCGTCGATTTGGGTGTAATTAGGTGAAATACTACTTCCTACGAAGTTTCCCGTTCATACCTTCCCTAATTTTTGAAAAAAAGAAAATTATGTCTCCGAACCTCACATTTTACTATATGTGGAATTTTCAGAGTCCGAACGACTTTCTTATATGAAGCGTGACCTATGGTTTTTATCGTCGATTTGGGTTGAGTTAGGTGAGATACTACTTCCTACGAAGTTTCCCGTTCATACCTTCCCTAGTTTTTGAAAAATAAGAAAATCATATTTTACTATATGTGGAATTTTCAGAGTCCGAACGACTTTCTTATATGAAGCGTGACCTATGGTTTTTATCGTCGATTTGGGTGTAATTAGGTGAAATACTACTTCCTACGAAGTTTCCCGTTCATACCCTCCCTAATTTTTGAAAAAAAGAAAATTATGTCTCCGAACCTCACATTTTACTATATGTGGAATTTTCAGAGTCCGAACGACTTTCTTATATGAAGCGTGACCTATGGTTTTTATCGTCGATTTGGGTGTAATTAGGTGAAATACTACTTCCTACGAAGTTTCCCGTTCATACCTTCCCTAATTTTTGAAAAAAAGAAAATTATGTCTCCGAACCTCACATTTTACTATATGTGGAATTTTCAGAGTCCGAACGACTTTCTTATATGAAGCGTGACCTATGGTTTTTATCGTCGATTTGGGTGTAATTAGGTGAATTACTACTACCTTCGAAGTTTCCCGTTCATACCTTCCCTAATTTTTGAAAAAAAGAAAATTATGTCTCCGAACCTCACATTTTACTATATGTGGAATTTTCAGAGTCCGAACGACTTTCTTATATGAAGGGTGACCTATGGTTTTTATCGTCGATTTGGGTTGAGTTAGGTGAGATACTACTTCCTACGAAGTTTCCCGTTCATACCTTCCCTAGTTTTTGAAAAATAAGAAAATCATATTTTACTATATGTTGAATTTTCAGAGTCCGAACGACTTTCTTATATGAAGCGTGACCTATGGTTTTTATCGTCGATTTGGGTGTAATTAGGTGAGATACTACTTCTTACGAAGTTTCCCGTTCATACCCTCCCTAATTTTTGAAAAAAAGAAAATTATGTCTCCGAACCTCACATTTTACTATATGTGGAATTTTCAGAGTCCGAACGACTTTCTTATATGAAGCGTGACCTATGGTTTTTATCGTCGATTTGGGTGTAATTACGTGAAATACTACTTCCTACGAAGTTTTCCGTTCATACCTTCCCTAATTTTTGAAAAAAAGAAAATTATGTCTCCGAACCTCACATTTTACTATATGTGGAATTTTCAGAGTCCGAACGACTTTCTTATATGAAGCGTGACCTATGGTTTTTATCGTCGATTTGGGTGTAATTAGGTGAAATACTACTTCCTACGAAGTTTCCCGTTCATACCTTCCCTAATTTTTGAAAAAAAGAAAATTATGTCTCCGAACCTCACATTTTACTATATGTGGAATTTTCAGAGTCCGAACGACTTTCTTATATGAAGCGTGACCTATGGTTTTTATCGTCGATTTGGGTGTAATTAGGTGAAATACTACTTCCTACGAAGTTTCCCGTTCATACCTTCCCTAGTTTTTGAAAAAAAGAAAATTATGTCTCCGAACCTCACATTTTACTATATGTGGAATTTTCAGAGTCCGAACGACTTTCTTATATGAAGCGTGACCTATGGTTTTTATCGTCGATTTGGGTTGAGTTAGGTGAGATACTACTTCCTACGAAGTTTCCCGTTCATATCTTCCCTAATTTTTGAAAAAAAGAAAATTATGTCTCCGAACCTCACATTTTACTATATGTGGAATTTTCAGAGTCCGAACGACTTTCTTATATGAAGCGTGACCTATGGTTTTTATCGTCGATTTGGGTTGAGTTAGGTGAGATACTACTTCCTACGAAGTTTCCCGTTCATATCTTCCCTAATTTTTGAAAAAAAGAAAATTATGTCTCCGAACCTCACATTTTACTATATGTGGAATTTTCAGAGTCCGAACGACTTTCTTATATGAAGCGTGACCTATGGTTTTTATCGTCGATTTGGGTTGAATTAGGTGAGATACTACTTCCTACGAAGTTTCCCGTTCATACCTTCCCTAGTTTTTAAAAAAATGAAAATTATGTCTCCGAACCTCACATTTTACTATATGTGGAATTTTCAGAGTCCGAACGACTTTCTTATATGAAGCGTGACCTATGGTTTTTATCGTCGATTTGGGTGTAATTAGGTGAAATACTACTTCCTACGAAGTTTCCCGTTCATACCTTCCCTAATTTTTGAAAAAAAGAAAATTATGTCTCCGAACCTCACATTTTACTATATGTGGAATTTTCAGAGTCCGAACGACTTTCTTATATGAAGCGTGACCTATGGTTTTTATCGTCGATTTGGGTGTAATTAGGTGAAATACTACTTCCTACGAAGTTTCCCGTTCATACCTTCCCTAGTTTTTGAAAAAAAGAAAATTATGTCTCCGAACCTCACATTTTACTATATGTGGAATTTTCAGAGTCCGAACGACTTTCTTATATGAAGCGTGACCTATTGTTTTTATCGTCGATTTGGGTGTAATTAGGTGAAATACTACTTCCTACGAAGTTTCCCGTTCATACCTTCCCTAGTTTTTGAAAAAAAGAAAATTATGTCTCCGAACCTCACATTTTACTATATGTGGAATTTTCAGAGTCCGAACGACTTTCTTATATGAAGCGTGACCTATGGTTTTTATCGTCGATTTGGGTTGAGTTAGGTGAGATACTACTTCCTACGAAGTTTCCTGTTCATACCTTCCCTAGTTTTTGAAAAAAAGAAAATTATGTCTCCGAACCTCACATTTTACTATATGTGGAATTTTCAGAGTCCGAACGACTTTCTTATATGAAGCGTGACCTATGGTTTTTATCGTCGATTTGGGTTGAGTTAGGCGAGATACTACTTCCTACGAAGTTTCCCGTTCATACCTTCCCTAATTTTTGAAAAAAAGAAAATTATGTCTCCGAACCTCACATTTTACTATATGTGGAATTTTCAGAGTCCGAACGACTTTCTTATATGAAGCGTGACCTATGGTTTTTATCGTCGATTTGGGTGTAATTAGGTGAAATACTACTTCCTACGAAGTTTCCCGTTCATACCTTCCCTAATTTTTGAAAAAAAGAAAATTATGTCTCCGAACCTCACATTTTACTATATGTGGAATTTTCAGAGTCCGAACGACTTTCTTATATGAAGCGTGACCTATGGTTTTTATCGTCGATTTGGGTGTAATTAGGTGAAATACTACTTCCTACGAAGTTTCCCGTTCATACCTTCCCTAGTTTTTGAAAAAAAGAAAATTATGTCTCCGAACCTCACATTTTACTATATGTGGAATTTTCAGAGTCCGAACGACTTTCTTATATGAAGCGTGACCTATTGTTTTTATCGTCGATTTGGGTGTAATTAGGTGAAATACTACTTCCTACGAAGTTTCCCGTTCATACCTTCCCTAGTTTTTGAAAAAAAGAAAATTATGTCTCCGAACCTCACATTTTACTATATGTGGAATTTTCAGAGTCCGAACGACTTTCTTATATGAAGCGTGACCTATGGTTTTTATCGTCGATTTGGGTTGAGTTAGGTGAGATACTACTTCCTACGAAGTTTCCCGTTCATACCTTCCCTAGTTTTTGAAAAAAAGAAAATTATGTCTCCGAACCTCACATTTTACTATATGTGGAATTTTCAGAGTCCGAACGACTTTCTTATATGAAGCGTGACCTATGGTTTTTATCGTCGATTTGGGTTGAGTTAGGCGAGATACTACTTCCTACGAAGTTTCCCGTTCATACCTTCCCTAGTTTTTGAAAAATAAGAAAATCATATTTTACTATATGTGGAATTTTCAGAGTCCGAACGACTTTCTTATATGAAGCGTGACCTATGGTTTTTATCGTCGATTTGGGTGTAATTAGGTGAAATACTACTTCCTACGAAGTTTCCCGTTCATACCTTCCCTAATTTTTGAAAAAAAGAAAATTATGTCTCCGAACCTCACATTTTACTATATGTGGAATTTTCAGAGTCCGAACGACTTTCTTATATGAAGCGTGACCTATGGTTTTTATCGTCGATTTGGGTTGAGTTAGGTGAGATACTACTTCCTACGAAGTTTCCCGTTCATACCTTCCCTAGTTTTTGAAAAATAAGAAAATCATATTTTACTATATGTGGAATTTTCAGAGTCCGAACGACTTTCTTATATGAAGCGTGACCTATGGTTTTTATCGTCGATTTGGGTGTAATTAGGTGAAATACTACTTCCTACGAAGTTTCCTGTTCATACCTTCCCTAGTTTTTGAAAAAAAGAAAATTATGTCTCCGAACCTCACATTTTACTATATGTGGAATTTTCAGAGTCCGAACGACTTTCTTATATGAAGCGTGACCTATGGTTTTTATCGTCGATTTGGGTTGAGTTAGGCGAGATACTACTTCCTACGAAGTTTCCCGTTCATACCTTCCCTAGTTTTTGAAAAATAAGAAAATCATATTTTACTATATGTGGAATTTTCAGAGTCCGAACGACTTTCTTATATGAAGCGTGACCTATGGTTTTTATCGTCGATTTGGGTGTAATTAGGTGAAATACTACTTCCTACGAAGTTTCCCGTTCATACCTTCCCTAATTTTTGAAAAAAAGAAAATTATGTCTCCGAACCTCACATTTTACTATATGTGGAATTTTCAGAGTCCGAACGACTTTCTTATATGAAGCGTGACCTATGGTTTTTATCGTCGATTTGGATTGAGTTAGGTGAGATACTACTTCCTACGAAGTTTCCCGTTCATACCTTCCCTACTTTTTGAAAAAAAGAAAATTATGTCTCCGAACCTCACATTTTACTATATGTGGAATTTTCAGAGTCCGAACGACTTTCTTATATGAAGCGTGACCTATGGTTTTTATCGTCGATTTGGGTTGAGTTAGGTGAGATACTACTTCCTACGAAGTTTCCTGTTCATACCTGCCCTAGTTTTTGAAAAAAAGAAAATTATGTCTCCGAACCTCACATTTTACTATATGTGGAATTTTCAGAGTCCGAACGACTTTCTTATATGAAGCGTGACCTATGGTTTTTATCGTCGATTTGGGTTGAGTTAGGCGAGATACTACTTCCTACGAAGTTTCCCGTTCATACCTTCCCTAGTTTTTGAAAAATAAGAAAATCATATTTTACTATATGTGGAATTTTCAGAGTCCGAACGACTTTCTTATATGAAGCGTGACCCATGGTTTTTATCGTCGATTTGGGTGTAATTAGGTGAAATACTACTTCCTACGAAGTTTCCCGTTCATACCTTCCCTAATTTTTGAAAAAAAGAAAATTATGTCTCCGAACCTCACATTTTACTATATGTGGAATTTTCAGAGTCCGAACGACTTTCTTATATGAAGCGTGACCTATGGTTTTTATCGTCGATTTGGGTTGAGTTAGGTGAGATACTACTTCCTACGAAGTTTCCCGTTCATACCCTCCCTAATTTTTGAAAAAAAGAAAATTATGTCTCCGAACCTCACATTTTACTATATGTGGAATTTTCAGAGTCCGAACGACTTTCTTATATGAAGCGTGACCTATGGTTTTTATCGTCGATTTGGGTGTAATTAGGTGAAATACTACTTCCTACGAAGTTTCCCGTTCATACCTTCCCTAATTTTTGAAAAAAAGAAAATTATGTCTCCGAACCTCACATTTTACTATATGTGGAATTTTCAGAGTCCGAACGACTTTCTTATATGAAGCGTGACCTATGGTTTTTATCGTCGATTTGGGTTGAGTTAGGTGAGATACTACTTCCTACGAAGTTTCCCGTTCATACCTTCCCTAGTTTTTGAAAAATAAGAAAATCATATTTTACTATATGTGGAATTTTCAGAGTCCGAACGACTTTCTTATATGAAGCGTGACCTATGGTTTTTATCGTCGATTTGGGTGTAATTAGGTGAGATACTACTTCCTACGAAGTTTCCCGTTCATACCCTCCCTAATTTTTGAAAAAAAGAAAATTATGTCTCCGAACCTCACATTTTACTATATGTGGAATTTTCAGAGTCCGAACGACTTTCTTATATGAAGCGTGACCTATGGTTTTTATCGTCGATTTGGGTGTAATTAGGTGAGATACTACTTCCTACGAAGTTTCCCGTTCATACCCTCCCTAATTTTTGAAAAAAAGAAAATTATGTCTCCGAACCTCACATTTTACTATATGTGGAATTTTCAGAGTCCGAACGACTTTCTTATATGAAGCGTGACCTATGGTTTTTATCGTCGATTTGGATTGAGTTAGGTGAGATACTACTTCCTACGAAGTTTCCCGTTCATACCTTCCCTACTTTTTGAAAAAAAGAAAATTATGTCTCCGAACCTCACATTTTACTATATGTGGAATTTTCAGAGTCCGAACGACTTTCTTATATGAAGCGTGACCTATGGTTTTTATCGTCGATTTGGGTTGAGTTAGGTGAGATACTACTTCCTACGAAGTTTCCTGTTCATACCTTCCCTAGTTTTTGAAAAAAAGAAAATTATGTCTCCGAACCTCACATTTTACTATATGTGGAATTTTCAGAGTCCGAACGACTTTCTTATATGAAGCGTGACCTATGGTTTTTATCGTCGATTTGGGTTGAGTTAGGCGAGATACTACTTCCTACGAAGTTTCCCGTTCATACCTTCCCTAGTTTTTGAAAAATAAGAAAATCATATTTTACTATATGTGGAATTTTCAGAGTCCGAACGACTTTCTTATATGAAGCGTGACCTATGGTTTTTATCGTCGATTTGGGTGTAATTAGGTGAAATACTACTTCCTACGAAGTTTCCCGTTCATACCTTCCCTAATTTTTGAAAAAAAGAAAATTATGTCTCCGAACCTCACATTTTACTATATGTGGAATTTTCAGAGTCCGAACGACTTTCTTATATGAAGCGTGACCTATGGTTTTTATCGTCGATTTGGGTTGAGTTAGGTGAGATACTACTTCCTACGAAGTTTCCCGTTCATACCCTCCCTAATTTTTGAAAAAAAGAAAATTATGTCTCCGAACCTCACATTTTACTATATGTGGAATTTTCAGAGTCCGAACGACTTTCTTATATGAAGCGTGACCTATGGTTTTTATCGTCGATTTGGGTGTAATTAGGTGAAATACTACTTCCTACGAAGTTTCCCGTTCATACCTTCCCTAATTTTTGAAAAAAAGAAAATTATGTCTCCGAACCTCACATTTTACTATATGTGGAATTTTCAGAGTCCGGACGACTTTCTTATATGAAGCGTGACCTATGGTTTTTATCGTCGATTTGGGTTGAGTTAGGTGAGATACTACTTCCTACGAAGTTTCCCGTTCATACCTTCCCTAGTTTTTGAAAAATAAGAAAATCATATTTTACTATATGTGGAATTTTCAGAGTCCGAACGACTTTCTTATATGAAGCGTGACCTATGGTTTTTATCGTCGATTTGGGTGTAATTAGGTGAGATACTACTTCCTACGAAGTTTCACGTTCATACCCTCCCTAATTTTTGAAAAAAAGAAAATTATGTCTCCGAACCTCACATTTTACTATATGTGGAATTTTCAGAGTCCGAACGACTTTCTTATATGAAGCGTGACCTATGGTTTTTATCGTCGATTTGGGTGTAATTAGGTGAAATACTACTTCCTACGAAGTTTCCCGTTCATACCTTCCCTAATTTTTGAAAAAAAGAAAATTATGTCTCCGAACCTCACATTTTACTATATGTGGAATTTTCAGAGTCCGAACGACTTTCTTATATGAAGCGTGACCTATGGTTTTTATCGTCGATTTGGGTGTAATTAGGTGAATTACTACTACCTTCGAAGTTTCCCGTTCATACCTTCCCTAATTTTTGAAAAAAAGAAAATTATGTCTCCGAACCTCACATTTTACTATATGTGGAATTTTCAGAGTCCGAACGACTTTCTTATATGAAGGGTGACCTATGGTTTTTATCGTCGATTTGGGTTGAATTAGGTGAGATACTACTTCCTACGAAGTTTCCCGTTCATACCTTCCCTAGTTTTTGAAAAATAAGAAAATCATATTTTACTATATGTGGAATTTTCAGAGTCCGAACGACTTTCTTATATGAAGCGTGACCTATGGTTTTTATCGTCGATTTGGGTGTAATTACGTGAAATACTACTTCCTACGAAGTTTCCCGTTCATACCTTCCCTAATTTTTGAAAAAAAGAAAATTATGTCTCCGAACCTCACATTTTACTATATGTGGAATTTTCAGAGTCCGAACGACTTCCTTATATGAAGCGTGACCTATGGTTTTTATCGTCGATTTGGGTGTAATTAGGTGAAATACTACTACCTTCGAAGTTTCCCGTTCATACCTTCCCTAATTTTTGAAAAAAAGAAAATTATGTCTCCGAACCTCACATTTTACTATATGTGGAATTTTCAGAGTCCGAACGACTTTCTTATATGAAGCGTGACCTATGGTTTTTATCGTCGATTTGGGTTGAGTTAGGTGAGATACTACTTCCTAAGAAGTTTCCCGTTCATACCTTCCCTAGTTTTTGAAAAAAAGAAAATTATGTCTCCGAACCTCACATTTTACTATATGTGGAATTTTCAGAGTCCGAACGACTTTCTTATATGAAGCGTGACCTATGGTTTTTATCGTCGATTTGGGTGTAATTAGGTGAGATACTACTTCCTACGAAGTTTCCCGTTCATACCCTCCCTAATTTTTGAAAAAAAGAAAATTATGTCTCCGAACCTCACATTTTACTATATGTGGAATTTTCAGAGTCCGAACGACTTTCTTATATGAAGCGTGACCTATGGTTTTTATCGTCGATTTGGGTGTAATTAGGTGAAATACTACTTCCTACGAAGTTTCCCCTTCATACCTTCCCTAATTTTTGAAAAAAAGAAAATTATGTCTCCGAACCTCACATTTTACTATATGTGGAATTTTCAGAGTCCGAACGACTTTCTTATATGAAGCGTGACCTATGGTTTTTATCGTCGATTTGGGTGTAATTAGGTGAAATACTACTTCCTACGAAGTTTCCCGTTCATACCTTCCCTAATTTTTGAAAAAAAGAAAATTATGTCTCCGAACCTCACATTTTACTGTATGTGGAATTTTCAGAGTCCGAACGACTTTCTTATATGAAGCGTGACCTATGGTTTTTATCGTCGATTTGGGTGTAATTAGGTGACATACTACTTCCTACGAAGTTTCCCGTTCATACCTTCCCTAATTTTTGAAAAAAAGAAAATTATGTCTCCGAACCTCACATTTTACTATATGTGGAATTTTCAGAGTCCGAACGACTTTCTTATATGAAGCGTGACCTATGGTTTTTATCGTCGATTTGGGTTGAGTTAGGTGAGATACTACTTCCTACGAAGTTTCCTGTTCATACCTTCCCTAGTTTTTGAGAAAAAGAAAATTATGTCTCCGAACCTCACATTTTACTATATGTGGAATTTTCAGAGTCCGAACGACTTTCTTATATGAAGCGTGACCTATGGTTTTTATCGTCGATTTGGGTTGAGTTAGGCGAGATACTACTTCCTACGAAGTTTCCCGTTCATACCTTCCCTAATTTTTGAAAAAAAGAAAATTATGTCTCCGAACCTCACATTTTACTATATGTGGAATTTTCAGAGTCCGAACGACTTTCTTATATGAAGCGTGACCTATGGTTTTTATCGTCGATTTGGGTTGAGTTAGGTGAGATACTACTTCCTACGAAGTTTCCCGTTCATACCTTCCCTAGTTTTTGAAAAATAAGAAAATCATATTTTACTATATGTGGAATTTTCAGAGTCCGAACGACTTTCTTATATGAAGCGTGACCTATGGTTTTTATCGTCGATTTGGGTGTAATTAGGTGAAATACTACTTCCTACGAAGTTTCCTGTTCATACCTTCCCTAGTTTTTGAAAAAAAGAAAATTATGTCTCCGAACCTCACATTTTACTATATGTGGAATTTTCAGAGTCCGAACGACTTTCTTATATGAAGCGTGACCTATGGTTTTTATCGTCGATTTGGGTTGAGTTAGGCGAGATACTACTTCCTACGAAGTTTCCCGTTCATACCTTCCCTAGTTTTTGAAAAATAAGAAAATCATATTTTACTATATGTGGAATTTTCAGAGTCCGAACGACTTTCTTATATGAAGCGTGACCTATGGTTTTTATCGTCGATTTGGGTGTAATTAGGTGAAATACTACTTCCTACGAAGTTTCCCGTTCATACCTTCCCTAATTTTTGAAAAAAAGAAAATTATGTCTCCGAACCTCACATTTTACTATATGTGGAATTTTCAGAGTCCGAACGACTTTCTTATATGAAGCGTGACCTATGGTTTTTATCGTCGATTTGGGTTGAGTTAGGTGAGATACTACTTCCTACGAAGTTTCCCGTTCATACCTTCCCTACTTTTTGAAAAAAAGAAAATTATGTCTCCGAACCTCACATTTTACTATATGTGGAATTTTCAGAGTCCGAACGACTTTCTTATATGAAGCGTGACCTATGATTTTTATCGTCGATTTGGGTTGAGTTAGGTGAGATACTACTTCCTACGAAGTTTCCTGTTCATACCTTCCCTAGTTTTTGAAAAAAAGAAAATTATGTCTCCGAACCTCACATTTTACTATATGTGGAATTTTCAGAGTCCGAACGACTTTCTTATATGAAGCGTGACCTATGGTTTTTATCGTCGATTTGGGTGTAATTAGGTGAAATACTACTTCCTACGAAGTTTCCCGTTCATACCTTCCCTAGTTTTTGAAAAAAAGAAAATTATGTCTCCGAACCTCACATTTTACTATATGTGGAATTTTCAGAGTCCGAACGACTTTCTTATATGAAGCGTGACCTATTGTTTTTATCGTCGATTTGGGTGTAATTAGGTGAAATACTACTTCCTACGAAGTTTCCCGTTCATACCTTCCCTAGTTTTTGAAAAAAAGAAAATTATGTCTCCGAACCTCACATTTTACTATATGTGGAATTTTCAGAGTCCGAACGACTTTCTTATATGAAGCGTGACCTATGGTTTTTATCGTCGATTTGGGTTGAGTTAGGCGAGATACTACTTCCTACGAAGTTTCCCGTTCATACCTTCCCTAGTTTTTGAAAAATAAGAAAATCATATTTTACTATATGTGGAATTTTCAGAGTCCGAACGACTTTCTTATATGAAGCGTGACCTATGGTTTTTATCGTCGATTTGGGTGTAATTAGGTGAAATACTACTTCCTACGAAGTTTCCCGTTCATACCTTCCCTAATTTTTGAAAAAAAGAAAATTATGTCTCCGAACCTCACATTTTACTATATGTGGAATTTTCAGAGTCCGAACGACTTTCTTATATGAAGCGTGACCTATGGTTTTTATCGTCGATTTGGGTGTAATTAGGTGAAATACTACTTCCTACGAAGTTTCCCGTTCATACCTTCCCTAATTTTTGAAAAAAAGAAAATTATGTCTCCGAACCTCACATTTTACTATATGTGGAATTTTCAGAGTCCGAACGACTTTCTTATATGAAGCGTGACCTATGGTTTTTATCGTCGATTTGGGTGTAATTAGGTGAATTACTACTACCTTCGAAGTTTCCCGTTCATACCTTCCCTAATTTTTGAAAAAAAGAAAATTATGTCTCCGAACCTCACATTTTACTATATGTGGAATTTTCAGAGTCCGAACGACTTTCTTATATGAAGGGTGACCTATGGTTTTTATCGTCGATTTGGGTTGAGTTAGGTGAGATACTACTTCCTACGAAGTTTCCCGTTCATACCTTCCCTAGTTTTTGAAAAATAAGAAAATCATATTTTACTATATGTGGAATTTTCAGAGTCCGAACGACTTTCTTATATGAAGCGTGACCTATGGTTTTTATCGTCGATTTGGGTGTAATTACGTGAAATACTACTTCCTACGAAGTTTCCCGTTCATACCTTCCCTAATTTTTGAAAAAAAGAAAATTATGTCTCCGAACCTCACATTTTACTATATGTGGAATTTTCAGAGTCCGAACGACTTCCTTATATGAAGCGTGACCTATGGTTTTTATCGTCGATTTGGGTGTAATTAGGTGAAATACTACTACCTTCGAAGTTTCCCGTTCATACCTTCCCTAATTTTTGAAAAAAAGAAAATTATGTCTCCGAACCTCACATTTTACTATATGTGGAATTTTCAGAGTCCGAACGACTTTCTTATATGAAGCGTGACCTATGGTTTTTATCGTCGATTTGGGTTGAGTTAGGTGAGATACTACTTCCTAAGAAGTTTCCCGTTCATACCTTCCCTAGTTTTTGAAAAAAAGAAAATTATGTCTCCGAACCTCACATTTTACTATATGTGGAATTTTCAGAGTCCGAACGACTTTCTTATATGAAGCGTGACCTATGGTTTTTATCGTCGATTTGGGTGTAATTAGGTGAGATACTACTTCCTACGAAGTTTCCCGTTCATACCCTCCCTAATTTTTGAAAAAAAGAAAATTATGTCTCCGAACCTCACATTTTACTATATGTGGAATTTTCAGAGTCCGAACGACTTTCTTATATGAAGCGTGACCTATGGTTTTTATCGTCGATTTGGGTGTAATTAGGTGAAATACTACTTCCTACGAAGTTTCCCCTTCATACCTTCCCTAATTTTTGAAAAAAAGAAAATTATGTCTCCGAACCTCACATTTTACTATATGTGGAATTTTCAGAGTCCGAACGACTTTCTTATATGAAGCGTGACCTATGGTTTTTATCGTCGATTTGGGTGTAATTAGGTGAAATACTACTTCCTACGAAGTTTCCCGTTCATACCTTCCCTAATTTTTGAAAAAAAGAAAATTATGTCTCCGAACCTCACATTTTACTGTATGTGGAATTTTCAGAGTCCGAACGACTTTCTTATATGAAGCGTGACCTATGGTTTTTATCGTCGATTTGGGTGTAATTAGGTGACATACTACTTCCTACGAAGTTTCCCGTTCATACCTTCCCTAATTTTTGAAAAAAAGAAAATTATGTCTCCGAACCTCACATTTTACTATATGTGGAATTTTCAGAGTCCGAACGACTTTCTTATATGAAGCGTGACCTATGGTTTTTATCGTCGATTTGGGTTGAGTTAGGTGAGATACTACTTCCTACGAAGTTTCCTGTTCATACCTTCCCTAGTTTTTGAGAAAAAGAAAATTATGTCTCCGAACCTCACATTTTACTATATGTGGAATTTTCAGAGTCCGAACGACTTTCTTATATGAAGCGTGACCTATGGTTTTTATCGTCGATTTGGGTTGAGTTAGGCGAGATACTACTTCCTACGAAGTTTCCCGTTCATACCTTCCCTAATTTTTGAAAAAAAGAAAATTATGTCTCCGAACCTCACATTTTACTATATGTGGAATTTTCAGAGTCCGAACGACTTTCTTATATGAAGCGTGACCTATGGTTTTTATCGTCGATTTGGGTTGAGTTAGGTGAGATACTACTTCCTACGAAGTTTCCCGTTCATACCTTCCCTAGTTTTTGAAAAATAAGAAAATCATATTTTACTATATGTGGAATTTTCAGAGTCCGAACGACTTTCTTATATGAAGCGTGACCTATGGTTTTTATCGTCGATTTGGGTGTAATTAGGTGAAATACTACTTCCTACGAAGTTTCCTGTTCATACCTTCCCTAGTTTTTGAAAAAAAGAAAATTATGTCTCCGAACCTCACATTTTACTATATGTGGAATTTTCAGAGTCCGAACGACTTTCTTATATGAAGCGTGACCTATGGTTTTTATCGTCGATTTGGGTTGAGTTAGGCGAGATACTACTTCCTACGAAGTTTCCCGTTCATACCTTCCCTAGTTTTTGAAAAATAAGAAAATCATATTTTACTATATGTGGAATTTTCAGAGTCCGAACGACTTTCTTATATGAAGCGTGACCTATGGTTTTTATCGTCGATTTGGGTGTAATTAGGTGAAATACTACTTCCTACGAAGTTTCCCGTTCATACCTTCCCTAATTTTTGAAAAAAAGAAAATTATGTCTCCGAACCTCACATTTTACTATATGTGGAATTTTCAGAGTCCGAACGACTTTCTTATATGAAGCGTGACCTATGGTTTTTATCGTCGATTTGGGTTGAGTTAGGTGAGATACTACTTCCTACGAAGTTTCCCGTTCATACCTTCCCTACTTTTTGAAAAAAAGAAAATTATGTCTCCGAACCTCACATTTTACTATATGTGGAATTTTCAGAGTCCGAACGACTTTCTTATATGAAGCGTGACCTATGATTTTTATCGTCGATTTGGGTTGAGTTAGGTGAGATACTACTTCCTACGAAGTTTCCTGTTCATACCTTCCCTAGTTTTTGAAAAAAAGAAAATTATGTCTCCGAACCTCACATTTTACTATATGTGGAATTTTCAGAGTCCGAACGACTTTCTTATATGAAGCGTGACCTATGGTTTTTATCGTCGATTTGGGTGTAATTAGGTGAAATACTACTTCCTACGAAGTTTCCCGTTCATACCTTCCCTAGTTTTTGAAAAAAAGAAAATTATGTCTCCGAACCTCACATTTTACTATATGTGGAATTTTCAGAGTCCGAACGACTTTCTTATATGAAGCGTGACCTATTGTTTTTATCGTCGATTTGGGTGTAATTAGGTGAAATACTACTTCCTACGAAGTTTCCCGTTCATACCTTCCCTAGTTTTTGAAAAAAAGAAAATTATGTCTCCGAACCTCACATTTTACTATATGTGGAATTTTCAGAGTCCGAACGACTTTCTTATATGAAGCGTGACCTATGGTTTTTATCGTCGATTTGGGTTGAGTTAGGCGAGATACTACTTCCTACGAAGTTTCCCGTTCATACCTTCCCTAGTTTTTGAAAAATAAGAAAATCATATTTTACTATATGTGGAATTTTCAGAGTCCGAACGACTTTCTTATATGAAGCGTGACCTATGGTTTTTATCGTCGATTTGGGTGTAATTAGGTGAAATACTACTTCCTACGAAGTTTCCCGTTCATACCTTCCCTAATTTTTGAAAAAAAGAAAATTATGTCTCCGAACCTCACATTTTACTATATGTGGAATTTTCAGAGTCCGAACGACTTTCTTATATGAAGCGTGACCTATGGTTTTTATCGTCGATTTGGGTTGAGTTAGGTGAGATACTACTTCCTACGAAGTTTCCCGTTCATACCTTCCCTAGTTTTTGAAAAATAAGAAAATCATATTTTACTATATGTGGAATTTTCAGAGTCCGAACGACTTTCTTATATGAAGCGTGACCTATGGTTTTTATCGTCGATTTGGGTGTAATTAGGTGAAATACTACTTCCTACGAAGTTTCCTGTTCATACCTTCCCTAGTTTTTGAAAAAAAGAAAATTATGTCTCCGAACCTCACATTTTACTATATGTGGAATTTTCAGAGTCCGAACGACTTTCTTATATGAAGCGTGACCTATGGTTTTTATCGTCGATTTGGGTTGAGTTAGGCGAGATACTACTTCCTACGAAGTTTCCCGTTCATACCTTCCCTAGTTTTTGAAAAATAAGAAAATCATATTTTACTATATGTGGAATTTTCAGAGTCCGAACGACTTTCTTATATGAAGCGTGACCTATGGTTTTTATCGTCGATTTGGGTGTAATTAGGTGAAATACTACTTCCTACGAAGTTTCCCGTTCATACCTTCCCTAATTTTTGAAAAAAAGAAAATTATGTCTCCGAACCTCACATTTTACTATATGTGGAATTTTCAGAGTCCGAACGACTTTCTTATATGAAGCGTGACCTATGGTTTTTATCGTCGATTTGGATTGAGTTAGGTGAGATACTACTTCCTACGAAGTTTCCCGTTCATACCTTCCCTAGTTTTTGAAAAAAAGAAAATTATGTCTCCGAACCTCACATTTTACTATATGTGGAATTTTCAGAGTCCGAACGACTTTCTTATATGAAGCGTGACCTATGGTTTTTATCGTCGATTTGGGTTGAGTTAGGTGAGATACTACTTCCTACGAAGTTTCCTGTTCATACCTTCCCTAGTTTTTGAAAAAAAGAAAATTATGTCTCCGAACCTCACATTTTACTATATGTGGAATTTTCAGAGTCCGAACGACTTTCTTATATGAAGCGTGACCTATGGTTTTTATCGTCGATTTGGGTTGAGTTAGGCGAGATACTACTTCCTACGAAGTTTCCCGTTCATACCTTCCCTAGTTTTTGAAAAATAAGAAAATCATATTTTACTATATGTGGAATTTTCAGAGTCCGAACGACTTTCTTATATGAAGCGTGACCTATGGTTTTTATCGTCGATTTGGGTGTAATTAGGTGAAATACTACTTCCTACGAAGTTTCCCGTTCATACCTTCCCTAATTTTTGAAAAAAAGAAAATTATGTCTCCGAACCTCACATTTTACTATATGTGGAATTTTCAGAGTCCGAACGACTTTCTTATATGAAGCGTGACCTATGGTTTTTATCGTCGATTTGGGTTGAGTTAGGTGAGATACTACTTCCTACGAAGTTTCCCGTTCATACCCTCCCTAATTTTTGAAAAAAAGAAAATTATGTCTCCGAACCTCACATTTTACTATATGTGGAATTTTCAGAGTCCGAACGACTTTCTTATATGAAGCGTGACCTATGGTTTTTATCGTCGATTTGGGTGTAATTAGGTGAAATACTACTTCCTACGAAGTTTCCCGTTCATACCTTCCCTAATTTTTGAAAAAAAGAAAATTATGTCTCCGAACCTCACATTTTACTATATGTGGAATTTTCAGAGTCCGAACGACTTTCTTATATGAAGCGTGACCTATGGTTTTTATCGTCGATTTGGGTTGAGTTAGGTGAGATACTACTTCCTACGAAGTTTCCCGTTCATACCTTCCCTAGTTTTTGAAAAATAAGAAAATCATATTTTACTATATGTGGAATTTTCAGAGTCCGAACGACTTTCTTATATGAAGCGTGACCTATGGTTTTTATCGTCGATTTGGGTTGAGTTAGGTGAGATACTACTTCCTACGAAGTTTCCCGTTCATACCTTCCCTAGTTTTTGAAAAATAAGAAAATCATATTTTACTATATGTGGAATTTTCAGAGTCCGAACGACTTTCTTATATGAAGCGTGACCTATGGTTTTTATCGTCGATTTGGGTGTAATTAGGTGAAATACTACTTCCTACGAAGTTTCCCGTTCATACCTTCCCTAATTTTTGAAAAAAAGAAAATTATGTCTCCGAACCTCACATTTTACTATATGTGGAATTTTCAGAGTCCGAACGACTTTCTTATATGAAGCGTGACCTATGGTTTTTATCGTCGATTTGGGTTGAGTTAGGTGAGATACTACTTCCTACGAAGTTTCCCGTTCATACCTTCCCTACTTTTTGAAAAAAAGAAAATTATGTCTCCGAACCTCACATTTTACTATATGTGGAATTTTCAGAGTCCGAACGACTTTCTTATATGAAGCGTGACCTATGGTTTTTATCGTCGATTTGGGTTGAGTTAGGTGAGATACTACTTCCTACGAAGTTTCCTGTTCATACCTTCCCTAGTTTTTGAAAAAAAGAAAATTATGTCTCCGAACCTCACATTTTACTATATGTGGAATTTTCAGAGTCCGAACGACTTTCTTATATGAAGGGTGACCTATGGTTTTTATCGTCGATTTGGGTTGAGTTAGGTGAGATACTACTTCCTACGAAGTTTCCCGTTCATACCTTCCCTAGTTTTTGAAAAATAAGAAAATCATATTTTACTATATGTGGAATTTTCAGAGTCCGAACGACTTTCTTATATGAAGCGTGACCTATGGTTTTTATCGTCGATTTGGGTGTAATTACGTGAAATACTACTTCCTACGAAGTTTCCCGTTCATACCTTCCCTAATTTTTGAAAAAAAGAAAATTATGTCTCCGAACCTCACATTTTACTATATGTGGAATTTTCAGAGTCCGAACGACTTCCTTATATGAAGCGTGACCTATGGTTTTTATCGTCGATTTGGGTGTAATTAGGTGAAATACTACTACCTTCGAAGTTTCCCGTTCATACCTTCCCTAATTTTTGAAAAAAAGAAAATTATGTCTCCGAACCTCACATTTTACTATATGTGGAATTTTCAGAGTCCGAACGACTTTCTTATATGAAGCGTGACCTATGGTTTTTATCGTAGATTTGGGTGTAATTACGTGAAATACTACTTCCTACGAAGTTTCCCGTTCATACCTTCCCTAATTTTTGAAAAAAAGAAAATTATGTCTCCGAACCTCACATTTTACTATATGTGGAATTTTCAGAGTCCGAACGACTTTCTTATATGAAGCGTGACCTATGGTTTTTATCGTCGATTTGGGTGTAATTAGGTGAAATACTACTTCCTACGAAGTTTCCCGTTCATACCTTCCCTAATTTTTGAAAAAAAGAAAATTATGTCTCCGAACCTCACATTTTACTATATGTGGAATTTTCAGAGTCCGAACGACTTTCTTATATGAAGCGTGACCTATTGTTTTTATCGTCGATTTGGGTGTAATTAGGTGAAATACTACTTCCTACGAAGTTTCCCGTTCATACCTTCCCTAATTTTTGAAAAAAAGAAAATTATGTCTCCGAACCTCACATTTTACTATATGTGGAATTTTCAGAGTCCGAACGACTTTCTTATATGAAGCGTGACCTATGGTTTTTATCGTCGATTTGGGTGTAATTAGGTGAAATACTACTTCCTACGAAGTTTCCCGTTCATACCTTCCCTAATTTTTGAAAAAAAGAAAATTATGTCTCCGAACCTCACATTTTACTATATGTGGAATTTTCAGAGTCCGAACGACTTTCTTATATGAAGCGTGACCTATGGTTTTTATCGTCGATTTGGGTGTAATTAGGTGAAATACTACTTCCTACGAAGTTTCCCGTTCATACCTTCCCTAATTTTTGAAAAAAAGAAAATTATGTCTCCGAACCTCACATTTTACTATATGTGGAATTTTCAGAGTCCGAACGACTTTCTTATATGAAGCGTGACCTATGGTTTTTATCGTCGATTTGGGTTGAGTTAGGTGAGATACTACTTCCTACGAAGTTTCCCGTTCATACCTTCCCTAGTTTTTGAAAAATAAGAAAATCATATTTTACTATATGTGGAATTTTCAGAGTCCGAACGACTTTCTTATATGAAGCGTGACCTATGGTTTTTATCGTCGATTTGGGTGTAATTAGGTGAAATACTACTTCCTACGAAGTTTCCCGTTCATACCTTCCCTAATTTTTGAAAAAAAGAAAATTATGTCTCCGAACCTCACATTTTACTATATGTGGAATTTTCAGAGTCCGAACGACTTTCTTATATGAAGCGTGACCTATGGTTTTTATCGTCGATTTGGGTTGAGTTAGGTGAGATACTACTTCCTACGAAGTTTCCCGTTCATACCTTCCCTACTTTTTGAAAAAAAGAAAATTATGTCTCCGAACCTCACATTTTACTATATGTGGAATTTTCAGAGTCCGAACGACTTTCTTATATGAAGCGTGACCTATGGTTTTTATCGTCGATTTGGGTTGAGTTAGGTGAGATACTACTTCCTACGAAGTTTCCTGTTCATACCTTCCCTAGTTTTTGAAAAAAAGAAAATTATGTCTCCGAACCTCACATTTTACTATATGTGGAATTTTCAGAGTCCGAACGACTTTCTTATATGAAGGGTGACCTATGGTTTTTATCGTCGATTTGGGTTGAGTTAGGTGAGATACTACTTCCTACGAAGTTTCCCGTTCATACCTTCCCTAGTTTTTGAAAAATAAGAAAATCATATTTTACTATATGTGGAATTTTCAGAGTCCGAACGACTTTCTTATATGAAGCGTGACCTATGGTTTTTATCGTCGATTTGGGTGTAATTACGTGAAATACTACTTCCTACGAAGTTTCCCGTTCATACCTTCCCTACTTTTTGAAAAAAAGAAAATTATGTCTCCGAACCTCACATTTTACTATATGTGGAATTTTCAGAGTCCGAACGACTTTCTTATATGAAGCGTGACCTATGGTTTTTATCATCGATTTGGGTTGAGTTAGGTGAGATACTACTTCCTACGAAGTTTCCTGTTCATACCTTCCCTAGTTTTTGAAAAAAAGAAAATTATGTCTCCGAACCTCACATTTTACTATATGTGGAATTTTCAGAGTCCGAACGACTTTCTTATATGAAGGGTGACCTATGGTTTTTATCGTCGATTTGGGTTGAGTTAGGTGAGATACTACTTCCTACGAAGTTTCCCGTTCATACCTTCCCTAGTTTTTGAAAAATAAGAAAATCATATTTTACTATATGTGGAATTTTCAGAGTCCGAACGACTTTCTTATATGAAGCGTGACCTATGGTTTTTATCGTCGATTTGGGTGTAATTACGTGAAATACTACTTCCTACGAAGTTTCCCGTTCATACCTTCCCTAATTTTTGAAAAAAAGAAAATTATGTCTCCGAACCTCACATTTTACTATATGTGGAATTTTCAGAGTCCGAACGACTTCCTTATATGAAGCGTGACCTATGGTTTTTATCGTCGATTTGGGTGTAATTAGGTGAAATACTACTACCTTCGAAGTTTCCCGTTCATACCTTCCCTAATTTTTGAAAAAAAGAAAATTATGTCTCCGAACCTCACATTTTACTATATGTGGAATTTTCAGAGTCCGAACGACTTTCTTATATGAAGCGTGACCTATGGTTTTTATCGTCGATTTGGGTGTAATTACGTGAAATACTACTTCCTACGAAGTTTCCCGTTCATACCTTCCCTAATTTTTGAAAAAAAGAAAATTATGTCTCCGAACCTCACATTTTACTATATGTGGAATTTTCAGAGTCCGAACGACTTTCTTATATGAAGCGTGACCTATGGTTTTTATCGTCGATTTGGGTGTAATTAGGTGAAATACTACTTCCTACGAAGTTTCCCGTTCATACCTTCCCTAATTTTTGAAAAAAAGAAAATTATGTCTCCGAACCTCACATTTTACTATATGTGGAATTTTCAGAGTCCGAACGACTTTCTTATATGAAGCGTGACCTATTGTTTTTATCGTCGATTTGGGTGTAATTAGGTGAAATACTACTTCCTACGAAGTTTCCCGTTCATACCTTCCCTAATTTTTGAAAAAAAGAAAATTATGTCTCCGAACCTCACATTTTACTATATGTGGAATTTTCAGAGTCCGAACGACTTTCTTATATGAAGCGTGACCTATGGTTTTTATCGTCGATTTGGGTGTAATTAGGTGAAATACTACTTCCTACGAAGTTTCCCGTTCATACCTTCCCTAATTTTTGAAAAAAAGAAAATTATGTCTCCGAACCTCACATTTTACTATATGTGGAATTTTCAGAGTCCGAACGACTTTCTTATATGAAGCGTGACCTATGGTTTTTATCGTCGATTTGGGTGTAATTAGGTGAAATACTACTTCCTACGAAGTTTCCCGTTCATACCTTCCCTAATTTTTGAAAAAAAGAAAATTATGTCTCCGAACCTCACATTTTACTATATGTGGAATTTTCAGAGTCCGAACGACTTTCTTATATGAAGCGTGACCTATGGTTTTTATCGTCGATTTGGGTTGAGTTAGGTGAGATACTACTTCCTACGAAGTTTCCCGTTCATACCTTCCCTAGTTTTTGAAAAATAAGAAAATCATATTTTACTATATGTGGAATTTTCAGAGTCCGAACGACTTTCTTATATGAAGCGTGACCTATGGTTTTTATCGTCGATTTGGGTGTAATTAGGTGAAATACTACTTCCTACGAAGTTTCCCGTTCATACCTTCCCTAATTTTTGAAAAAAAGAAAATTATGTCTCCGAACCTCACATTTTACTATATGTGGAATTTTCAGAGTCCGAACGACTTTCTTATATGAAGCGTGACCTATGGTTTTTATCGTCGATTTGGATTGAGTTAGGTGAGATACTACTTCCTACGAAGTTTCCCGTTCATACCTTCCCTACTTTTTGAAAAAAAGAAAATTATGTCTCCGAACCTCACATTTTACTATATGTGGAATTTTCAGAGTCCGAACGACTTTCTTATATGAAGCGTGACCTATGGTTTTTATCGTCGATTTGGGTTGAGTTAGGCGAGATACTACTTCCTACGAAGTTTCCTGTTCATACCTTCCCTAGTTTTTGAAAAAAAGAAAATTATGTCTCCGAACCTCACATT
This sequence comes from Coccinella septempunctata, assembly GCF_907165205.1. Classification (NCBI taxonomy): domain Eukaryota; kingdom Metazoa; phylum Arthropoda; class Insecta; order Coleoptera; family Coccinellidae; genus Coccinella; species Coccinella septempunctata. The sequence continues at coordinate 342,239 of NC_058194.1, read as the reverse complement.
TTACTATATGTGGAATTTTCAGAGTCCGAACGACTTTCTTATATGAAGGGTGACCTATGGTTTTTATCGTCGATTTGGGTTGAGTTAGGTGAGATACTACTTCCTACGAAGTTTCCCGTTCATACCTTCCCTAGTTTTTGAAAAATAAGAAAATCATATTTTACTATATGTGGAATTTTCAGAGTCCGAACGACTTTCTTATATGAAGCGTGACCTATGGTTTTTATCGTCGATTTGGGTGTAATTACGTGAAATACTACTTCCTACGAAGTTTCCCGTTCATACCTTCCCTAATTTTTGAAAAAAAGAAAATTATGTCTCCGAACCTCACATTTTACTATATGTGGAATTTTCAGAGTCCGAACGACTTCCTTATATGAAGCGTGACCTATGGTTTTTATCGTCGATTTGGGTGTAATTAGGTGAAATACTACTACCTTCGAAGTTTCCCGTTCATACCTTCCCTAATTTTTGAAAAAAAGAAAATTATGTCTCCGAACCTCACATTTTACTATATGTGGAATTTTCAGAGTCCGAACGACTTTCTTATATGAAGCGTGACCTATGGTTTTTATCGTCGATTTGGGTTGAGTTAGGTGAGATACTACTTCCTAAGAAGTTTCCCGTTCATACCTTCCCTAGTTTTTGAAAAAAAGAAAATTATGTCTCCGAACCTCACATTTTACTATATGTGGAATTTTCAGAGTCCGAACGACTTTCTTATATGAAGCGTGACCTATGGTTTTTATCGTCGATTTGGGTGTAATTAGGTGAGATACTACTTCCTACGAAGTTTCCCGTTCATACCCTCCCTAATTTTTGAAAAAAAGAAAATTATGTCTCCGAACCTCACATTTTACTATATGTGGAATTTTCAGAGTCCGAACGACTTTCTTATATGAAGCGTGACCTATGGTTTTTATCGTCGATTTGGGTTGAGTTAGGTGAGATACTACTTCCTACGAAGTTTCCCGTTCATACCTTCCCTAGTTTTTGAAAAATAAGAAAATCATATTTTACTATATGTGGAATTTTCAGAGTCCGAACGACTTTCTTATATGAAGCGTGACCTATGGTTTTTATCGTCGATTTGGGTGTAATTACGTGAAATACTACTTCCTACGAAGTTTCCCGTTCATACCTTCCCTAATTTTTGAAAAAAAGAAAATTATGTCTCCGAACCTCACATTTTACTATATGTGGAATTTTCAGAGTCCGAACGACTTCCTTATATGAAGCGTGACCTATGGTTTTTATCGTCGATTTGGGTGTAATTAGGTGAAATACTACTACCTTCGAAGTTTCCCGTTCATACCTTCCCTAATTTTTGAAAAAAAGAAAATTATGTCTCCGAACCTCACATTTTACTATATGTGGAATTTTCAGAGTCCGAACGACTTTCTTATATGAAGCGTGACCTATGGTTTTTATCGTCGATTTGGGTGTAATTACGTGAAATACTACTTCCTACGAAGTTTCCCGTTCATACCTTCCCTAATTTTTGAAAAAAAGAAAATTATGTCTCCGAACCTCACATTTTACTATATGTGGAATTTTCAGAGTCCGAACGACTTTCTTATATGAAGCGTGACCTATGGTTTTTATCGTCGATTTGGGTGTAATTAGGTGAAATACTACTTCCTACGAAGTTTCCCGTTCATACCTTCCCTAATTTTTGAAAAAAAGAAAATTATGTCTCCGAACCTCACATTTTACTATATGTGGAATTTTCAGAGTCCGAACGACTTTCTTATATGAAGCGTGACCTATTGTTTTTATCGTCGATTTGGGTGTAATTAGGTGAAATACTACTTCCTACGAAGTTTCCCGTTCATACCTTCCCTAATTTTTGAAAAAAAGAAAATTATGTCTCCGAACCTCACATTTTACTATATGTGGAATTTTCAGAGTCCGAACGACTTTCTTATATGAAGCGTGACCTATGGTTTTTTTCGTCGATTTGGGTGTAATTAGGTGAAATACTACTTCCTACGAAGTTTCCCGTTCATACCTTCCCTAATTTTTGAAAAAAAGAAAATTATGTCTCCGAACCTCACATTTTACTATATGTGGAATTTTCAGAGTCCGAACGACTTTCTTATATGAAGCGTGACCTATGGTTTTTATCGTCGATTTGGGTGTAATTAGGTGAAATACTACTTCCTACGAAGTTTCCCGTTCATACCTTCCCTAATTTTTGAAAAAAAGAAAATTATGTCTCCGAACCTCACATTTTACTATATGTGGAATTTTCAGAGTCCGAACGACTTTCTTATATGAAGCGTGACCTATGGTTTTTATCGTCGATTTGGGTTGAGTTAGGTGAGATACTACTTCCTACGAAGTTTCCCGTTCATACCTTCCCTAGTTTTTGAAAAATAAGAAAATCATATTTTACTATATGTGGAATTTTCAGAGTCCGAACGACTTTCTTATATGAAGCGTGACCTATGGTTTTTATCGTCGATTTGGGTGTAATTAGGTGAAATACTACTTCCTACGAAGTTTCCCGTTCATACCTTCCCTAATTTTTGAAAAAAAGAAAATTATGTCTCCGAACCTCACATTTTACTATATGTGGAATTTTCAGAGTCCGAACGACTTTCTTATATGAAGCGTGACCTATGGTTTTTATCGTCGATTTGGGTTGAGTTAGGTGAGATACTACTTCCTACGAAGTTTCCCGTTCATACCTTCCCTACTTTTTGAAAAAAAGAAAATTATGTCTCCGAACCTCACATTTTACTATATGTGGAATTTTCAGAGTCCGAACGACTTTCTTATATGAAGCGTGACCTATGGTTTTTATCGTCGATTTGGGTTGAGTTAGGTGAGATACTACTTCCTACGAAGTTTCCTGTTCATACCTTCCCTAGTTTTTGAAAAAAAGAAAATTATGTCTCCGAACCTCACATTTTACTATATGTGGAATTTTCAGAGTCCGAACGACTTTCTTATATGAAGGGTGACCTATGGTTTTTATCGTCGATTTGGGTTGAGTTAGGTGAGATACTACTTCCTACGAAGTTTCCCGTTCATACCTTCCCTAGTTTTTGAAAAATAAGAAAATCATATTTTACTATATGTGGAATTTTCAGAGTCCGAACGACTTTCTTATATGAAGCGTGACCTATGGTTTTTATCGTCGATTTGGGTGTAATTACGTGAAATACTACTTCCTACGAAGTTTTCCGTTCATACCTTCCCTAATTTTTGAAAAAAAGAAAATTATGTCTCCGAACCTCACATTTTACTATATGTGGAATTTTCAGAGTCCGAACGACTTCCTTATATGAAGCGTGACCTATGGTTTTTATCGTCGATTTGGGTGTAATTAGGTGAAATACTACTACCTTCGAAGTTTCCCGTTCATACCTTCCCTAATTTTTGAAAAAAAGAAAATTATGTCTCCGAACCTCACATTTTACTATATGTGGAATTTTCAGAGTCCGAACGACTTTCTTATATGAAGCGTGACCTATGGTTTTTATCGTCGATTTGGGTTGAGTTAGGTGAGATACTACTTCCTAAGAAGTTTCCCGTTCATACCTTCCCTAGTTTTTGAAAAAAAGAAAATTATGTCTCCGAACCTCACATTTTACTATATGTGGAATTTTCAGAGTCCGAACGACTTTCTTATATGAAGCGTGACCTATGGTTTTTATCGTCGATTTGGGTGTAATTAGGTGAGATACTACTTCCTACGAAGTTTCCCGTTCATACCCTCCCTAATTTTTGAAAAAAAGAAAATTATGTCTCCGAACCTCACATTTTACTATATGTGGAATTTTCAGAGTCCGAACGACTTTCTTATATGAAGCGTGACCTATGGTTTTTATCGTCGATTTGGGTGTAATTAGGTGAAATACTACTTCCTACGAAGTTTCCCGTTCATACCTTCCCTAATTTTTGAAAAAAAGAAAATTATGTCTCCGAACCTCACATTTTACTGTATGTGGAATTTTCAGAGTCCGAACGACTTTCTTATATGAAGCGTGACCTATGGTTTTTATCGTCGATTTGGGTGTAATTAGGTGACATACTACTTCCTACGAAGTTTCCCGTTCATACCTTCCCTAATTTTTGAAAAAAAGAAAATTATGTCTCCGAACCTCACATTTTACTATATGTGGAATTTTCAGAGTCCGAACGACTTTCTTATATGAAGCGTGACCTATGGTTTTTATCGTCGATTTGGGTTGAGTTAGGTGAGATACTACTTCCTACGAAGTTTCCCGTTCATACCTTCCCTAGTTTTTGAAAAATAAGAAAATCATATTTTACTATATGTGGAATTTTCAGAGTCCGAACGACTTTCTTATATGAAGCGTGACCTATGGTTTTTATCGTCGATTTGGGTTGAGTTAGGTGAGATACTACTTCCTACGAAGTTTCCCGTTCATACCTTCCCTAGTTTTTGAAAAATAAGAAAATCATATTTTACTATATGTGGAATTTTCAGAGTCCGAACGACTTTCTTATATGAAGCGTGACCTATGGTTTTTATCGTCGATTTGGGTGTAATTAGGTGAAATACTACTTCCTACGAAGTTTCCCGTTCATACCTTCCCTAATTTTTGAAAAAAAGAAAATTATGTCTCCGAACCTCACATTTTACTATATGTGGAATTTTCAGAGTCCGAACGACTTTCTTATATGAAGCGTGACCTATGGTTTTTATCGTCGATTTGGGTTGAGTTAGGTGAGATACTACTTCCTACGAAGTTTCCCGTTCATACCTTCCCTACTTTTTGAAAAAAAGAAAATTATGTCTCCGAACCTCACATTTTACTATATGTGGAATTTTCAGAGTCCGAACGACTTTCTTATATGAAGCGTGACCTATGGTTTTTATCGTCGATTTGGGTTGAGTTAGGTGAGATACTACTTCCTACGAAGTTTCCTGTTCATACCTTCCCTAGTTTTTGAAAAAAAGAAAATTATGTCTCCGAACCTCACATTTTACTATATGTGGAATTTTCAGAGTCCGAACGACTTTCTTATATGAAGGGTGACCTATGGTTTTTATCGTCGATTTGGGTTGAGTTAGGTGAGATACTACTTCCTACGAAGTTTCCCGTTCATACCTTCCCTAGTTTTTGAAAAATAAGAAAATCATATTTTACTATATGTGGAATTTTCAGAGTCCGAACGACTTTCTTATATGAAGCGTGACCTATGGTTTTTATCGTCGATTTGGGTGTAATTACGTGAAATACTACTTCCTACGAAGTTTCCCGTTCATACCTTCCCTAATTTTTGAAAAAAAGAAAATTATGTCTCCGAACCTCACATTTTACTATATGTGGAATTTTCAGAGTCCGAACGACTTCCTTATATGAAGCGTGACCTATGGTTTTTATCGTCGATTTGGGTGTAATTAGGTGAAATACTACTACCTTCGAAGTTTCCCGTTCATACCTTCCCTAATTTTTGAAAAAAAGAAAATTATGTCTCCGAACCTCACATTTTACTATATGTGGAATTTTCAGAGTCCGAACGACTTTCTTATATGAAGCGTGACCTATGGTTTTTATCGTCGATTTGGGTTGAGTTAGGTGAGATACTACTTCCTACGAAGTTTCCCGTTCATACCTTCCCTAGTTTTTGAAAAATAAGAAAATCATATTTTACTATATGTGGAATTTTCAGAGTCCGAACGACTTTCTTATATGAAGCGTGACCTATGGTTTTTATCGTCGATTTGGGTGTAATTAGGTGAAATACTACTTCCTACGAAGTTTCCCGTTCATACCTTCCCTAATTTTTGAAAAAAAGAAAATTATGTCTCCGAACCTCACATTTTACTATATGTGGAATTTTCAGAGTCCGAACGACTTTCTTATATGAAGCGTGACCTATGGTTTTTATCGTCGATTTGGGTTGAGTTAGGTGAGATACTACTTCCTACGAAGTTTCCCGTTCATACCTTCCCTACTTTTTGAAAAAAAGAAAATTATGTCTCCGAACCTCACATTTTACTATATGTGGAATTTTCAGAGTCCGAACGACTTTCTTATATGAAGCGTGACCTATGGTTTTTATCGTCGATTTGGGTTGAGTTAGGTGAGATACTACTTCCTACGAAGTTTCCTGTTCATACCTTCCCTAGTTTTTGAAAAAAAGAAAATTATGTCTCCGAACCTCACATTTTACTATATGTGGAATTTTCAGAGTCCGAACGACTTTCTTATATGAAGGGTGACCTATGGTTTTTATCGTCGATTTGGGTTGAGTTAGGTGAGATACTACTTCCTACGAAGTTTCCCGTTCATACCTTCCCTAGTTTTTGAAAAATAAGAAAATCATATTTTACTATATGTGGAATTTTCAGAGTCCGAACGACTTTCTTATATGAAGCGTGACCTATGGTTTTTATCGTCGATTTGGGTGTAATTACGTGAAATACTACTTCCTACGAAGTTTCCCGTTCATACCTTCCCTAATTTTTGAAAAAAAGAAAATTATGTCTCCGAACCTCACATTTTACTATATGTGGAATTTTCAGAGTCCGAACGACTTCCTTATATGAAGCGTGACCTATGGTTTTTATCGTCGATTTGGGTGTAATTAGGTGAAATACTACTACCTTCGAAGTTTCCCGTTCATACCTTCCCTAATTTTTGAAAAAAAGAAAATTATGTCTCCGAACCTCACATTTTACTATATGTGGAATTTTCAGAGTCCGAACGACTTTCTTATATGAAGCGTGACCTATGGTTTTTATCGTCGATTTGGGTGTAATTACGTGAAATACTACTTCCTACGAAGTTTCCCGTTCATACCTTCCCTAATTTTTGAAAAAAAGAAAATTATGTCTCCGAACCTCACATTTTACTATATGTGGAATTTTCAGAGTCCGAACGACTTTCTTATATGAAGCGTGACCTATGGTTTTTATCGTCGATTTGGGTGTAATTAGGTGAAATACTACTTCCTACGAAGTTTCCCGTTCATACCTTCCCTAATTTTTGAAAAAAAGAAAATTATGTCTCCGAACCTCACATTTTACTATATGTGGAATTTTCAGAGTCCGAACGACTTTCTTATATGAAGCGTGACCTATTGTTTTTATCGTCGATTTGGGTGTAATTAGGTGAAATACTACTTCCTACGAAGTTTCCCGTTCATACCTTCCCTAATTTTTGAAAAAAAGAAAATTATGTCTCCGAACCTCACATTTTACTATATGTGGAATTTTCAGAGTCCGAACGACTTTCTTATATGAAGCGTGACCTATGGTTTTTATCGTCGATTTGGGTGTAATTAGGTGAAATACTACTTCCTACGAAGTTTCCCGTTCATACCTTCCCTAATTTTTGAAAAAAAGAAAATTATGTCTCCGAACCTCACATTTTACTATATGTGGAATTTTCAGAGTCCGAACGACTTTCTTATATGAAGCGTGACCTATGGTTTTTATCGTCGATTTGGGTGTAATTAGGTGAAATACTACTTCCTACGAAGTTTCCCGTTCATACCTTCCCTAATTTTTGAAAAAAAGAAAATTATGTCTCCGAACCTCACATTTTACTATATGTGGAATTTTCAGAGTCCGAACGACTTTCTTATATGAAGCGTGACCTATGGTTTTTATCGTCGATTTGGGTTGAGTTAGGTGAGATACTACTTCCTACGAAGTTTCCCGTTCATACCTTCCCTAGTTTTTGAAAAATAAGAAAATCATATTTTACTATATGTGGAATTTTCAGAGTCCGAACGACTTTCTTATATGAAGCGTGACCTATGGTTTTTATCGTCGATTTGGGTGTAATTAGGTGAAATACTACTTCCTACGAAGTTTCCCGTTCATACCTTCCCTAATTTTTGAAAAAAAGAAAATTATGTCTCCGAACCTCACATTTTACTATATGTGGAATTTTCAGAGTCCGAACGACTTTCTTATATGAAGCGTGACCTATGGTTTTTATCGTCGATTTGGGTGTAATTAGGTGAAATACTACTACCTTCGAAGTTTCCCGTTCATACCTTCCCTAATTTTTGAAAAAAAGAAAATTATGTCTCCGAACCTCACATTTTACTATATGTGGAATTTTCAGAGTCCGAACGACTTTCTTATATGAAGCGTGACCTATGGTTTTTATCGTCGATTTGGGTGTAATTACGTGAAATACTACTTCCTACGAAGTTTCCCGTTCATACCTTCCCTAATTTTTGAAAAAAAGAAAATTATGTCTCCGAACCTCACATTTTACTATATGTGGAATTTTCAGAGTCCGAACGACTTTCTTATATGAAGCGTGACCTATGGTTTTTATCGTCGATTTGGGTGTAATTAGGTGAAATACTACTTCCTACGAAGTTTCCCGTTCATACCTTCCCTAATTTTTGAAAAAAAGAAAATTATGTCTCCGAACCTCACATTTTACTATATGTGGAATTTTCAGAGTCCGAACGACTTTCTTATATGAAGCGTGACCTATTGTTTTTATCGTCGATTTGGGTGTAATTAGGTGAAATACTACTTCCTACGAAGTTTCCCGTTCATACCTTCCCTAATTTTTGAAAAAAAGAAAATTATGTCTCCGAACCTCACATTTTACTATATGTGGAATTTTCAGAGTCCGAACGACTTTCTTATATGAAGCGTGACCTATGGTTTTTATCGTCGATTTGGGTGTAATTAGGTGAAATACTACTTCCTACGAAGTTTCCCGTTCATACCTTCCCTAATTTTTGAAAAAAAGAAAATTATGTCTCCGAACCTCACATTTTACTATATGTGGAATTTTCAGAGTCCGAACGACTTTCTTATATGAAGCGTGACCTATGGTTTTTATCGTCGATTTGGGTGTAATTAGGTGAAATACTACTTCCTACGAAGTTTCCCGTTCATACCTTCCCTAATTTTTGAAAAAAAGAAAATTATGTCTCCGAACCTCACATTTTACTATATGTGGAATTTTCAGAGTCCGAACGACTTTCTTATATGAAGCGTGACCTATGGTTTTTATCGTCGATTTGGGTTGAGTTAGGTGAGATACTACTTCCTACGAAGTTTCCCGTTCATACCTTCCCTAGTTTTTGAAAAATAAGAAAATCATATTTTACTATATGTGGAATTTTCAGAGTCCGAACGACTTTCTTATATGAAGCGTGACCTATGGTTTTTATCGTCGATTTGGGTGTAATTAGGTGAAATACTACTTCCTACGAAGTTTCCCGTTCATACCTTCCCTAATTTTTGAAAAAAAGAAAATTATGTCTCCGAACCTCACATTTTACTATATGTGGAATTTTCAGAGTCCGAACGACTTTCTTATATGAAGCGTGACCTATGGTTTTTATCGTCGATTTGGGTGTAATTAGGTGAAATACTACTTCCTACGAAGTTTCCCGTTCATACCTTCCCTACTTTTTGAAAAAAAGAAAATTATGTCTCCGAACCTCACATTTTACTATATGTGGAATTTTCAGAGTCCGAACGACTTTCTTATATGAAGCGTGACCTATGGTTTTTATCGTCGATTTGGGTTGAGTTAGGTGAGATACTACTTCCTACGAAGTTTCCTGTTCATACCTTCCCTAGTTTTTGAAAAAAAGAAAATTATGTCTCCGAACCTCACATTTTACTATATGTGGAATTTTCAGAGTCCGAACGACTTTCTTATATGAAGGGTGACCTATGGTTTTTATCGTCGATTTGGGTTGAGTTAGGTGAGATACTACTTCCTACGAAGTTTCCCGTTCATACCTTCCCTAGTTTTTGAAAAATAAGAAAATCATATTTTACTATATGTGGAATTTTCAGAGTCCGAACGACTTTCTTATATGAAGCGTGACCTATGGTTTTTATCGTCGATTTGGGTGTAATTACGTGAAATACTACTTCCTACGAAGTTTCCCGTTCATACCTTCCCTACTTTTTGAAAAAAAGAAAATTATGTCTCCGAACCTCACATTTTACTATATGTGGAATTTTCAGAGTCCGAACGACTTTCTTATATGAAGCGTGACCTATGGTTTTTATCGTCGATTTGGGTTGAGTTAGGTGAGATACTACTTCCTACGAAGTTTCCTGTTCATACCTTCCCTAGTTTTTGAAAAAAAGAAAATTATGTCTCCGAACCTCACATTTTACTATATGTGGAATTTTCAGAGTCCGAACGACTTTCTTATATGAAGGGTGACCTATGGTTTTTATCGTCGATTTGGGTTGAGTTAGGTGAGATACTACTTCCTACGAAGTTTCCCGTTCATACCTTCCCTAGTTTTTGAAAAAAAGAAAATTATGTCTCCGAACCTCACATTTTACTATATGTGGAATTTTCAGAGTCCGAACGACTTTCTTATATGAAGCGTGACCTATGGTTTTTATCGTCGATTTGGGTGTAATTAGGTGAGATACTACTTCCTACGAAGTTTCCCGTTCATACCCTCCCTAATTTTTGAAAAAAGAAAATTATGTCTCCGAACCTCACATTTTACTATATGTGGAATTTTCAGAGTCCGAACGACTTTCTTATATGAAGCGTGACCTATGGTTTTTATCGTCGATTTGGGTGTAATTAGGTGAAATACTACTTCCTACGAAGTTTCCCCTTCATACCTTCCCTAATTTTTGAAAAAAAGAAAATTATGTCTCCGAACCTCACATTTTACTATATGTGGAATTTTCAGAGTCCGAACGACTTTCTTATATGAAGCGTGACCTATGGTTTTTATCGTCGATTTGGGTGTAATTAGGTGAAATACTACTTCCTACGAAGTTTCCCGTTCATACCTTCCCTAATTTTTGAAAAAAAGAAAATTATGTCTCCGAACCTCACATTTTACTGTATGTGGAATTTTCAGAGTCCGAACGACTTTCTTATATGAAGCGTGACCTATGGTTTTTATCGTCGATTTGGGTGTAATTAGGTGACATACTACTTCCTACGAAGTTTCCCGTTCATACCTTCCCTAATTTTTGAAAAAAAGAAAATTATGTCTCCGAACCTCACATTTTACTATATGTGGAATTTTCAGAGTCCGAACGACTTTCTTATATGAAGCGTGACCTATGGTTTTTATCGTCGATTTGGGTTGAGTTAGGTGAGATACTACTTCCTACGAAGTTTCCTGTTCATACCTTCCCTAGTTTTTGAGAAAAAGAAAATTATGTCTCCGAACCTCACATTTTACTATATGTGGAATTTTCAGAGTCCGAACGACTTTCTTATATGAAGCGTGACCTATGGTTTTTATCGTCGATTTGGGTTGAGTTAGGCGAGATACTACTTCCTACGAAGTTTCCCGTTCATACCTTCCCTAATTTTTGAAAAAAGAAAATTATGTCTCCGAACCTCACATTTTACTATATGTGGAATTTTCAGAGTCCGAACGACTTTCTTATATGAAGCGTGACCTATGGTTTTTATCGTCGATTTGGGTTGAGTTAGGTGAGATACTACTTCCTACGAAGTTTCCCGTTCATACCTTCCCTAGTTTTTGAAAAATAAGAAAATCATATTTTACTATATGTGGAATTTTCAGAGTCCGAACGACTTTCTTATATGAAGCGTGACCTATGGTTTTTATCGTCGATTTGGGTGTAATTAGGTGAAATACTACTTCCTACGAAGTTTCCTGTTCATACCTTCCCTAGTTTTTGAAAAAAAGAAAATTATGTCTCCGAACCTCACATTTTACTATATGTGGAATTTTCAGAGTCCGAACGACTTTCTTATATGAAGGGTGACCTATGGTTTTTATCGTCGATTTGGGTTGAGTTAGGCGAGATACTACTTCCTACGAAGTTTCCCGTTCATACCTTCCCTAGTTTTTGAAAAATAAGAAAATCATATTTTACTATATGTGGAATTTTCAGAGTCCGAACGACTTTCTTATATGAAGCGTGACCTATGGTTTTTATCGTCGATTTGGGTGTAATTAGGTGAAATACTACTTCCTACGAAGTTTCCCGTTCATACCTTCCCTAATTTTTGAAAAAAAGAAAATTATGTCTCCGAACCTCACATTTTACTATATGTGGAATTTTCAGAGTCCGAACGACTTTCTTATATGAAGCGTGACCTATGGTTTTTATCGTCGATTTGGGTTGAGTTAGGTGAGATACTACTTCCTACGAAGTTTCCCGTTCATACCTTCCCTACTTTTTGAAAAAAAGAAAATTATGTCTCCGAACCTCACATTTTACTATATGTGGAATTTTCAGAGTCCGAACGACTTTCTTATATGAAGCGTGACCTATGGTTTTTATCGTCGATTTGGGTGTAATTAGGTGAAATACTACTTCCTACGAAGTTTCCCGTTCATACCTTCCCTAATTTTTGAAAAAAAGAAAATTATGTCTCCGAACCTCACATTTTACTATATGTGGAATTTTCAGAGTCCGAACGACTTTCTTATATGAAGCGTGACCTATGGTTTTTATCGTCGATTTGGGTGTAATTAGGTGAAATACTACTTCCTACGAAGTTTCCCGTTCATACCTTCCCTAATTTTTGAAAAAAAGAAAATTATGTCTCCGAACCTCACATTTTACTATATGTGGAATTTTCAGAGTCCGAACGACTTTCTTATATGAAGCGTGACCTATGGTTTTTATCGTCGATTTGGGTTGAGTTAGGTGAGATACTACTTCCTACGAAGTTTCCCGTTCATACCTTCCCTAGTTTTTGAAAAATAAGAAAATCATATTTTACTATATGTGGAATTTTCAGAGTCCGAACGACTTTCTTATATGAAGCGTGACCTATGGTTTTTATCGTCGATTTGGGTGTAATTAGGTGAAATACTACTTCCTACGAAGTTTCCCGTTCATACCTTCCCTAATTTTTGAAAAAAAGAAAATTATGTCTCCGAACCTCACATTTTACTATATGTGGAATTTTCAGAGTCCGAACGACTTTCTTATATGAAGCGTGACCTATGGTTTTTATCGTCGATTTGGGTTGAGTTAGGTGAGATACTACTTCCTACGAAGTTTCCCGTTCATACCTTCCCTACTTTTTGAAAAAAAGAAAATTATGTCTCCGAACCTCACATTTTACTATATGTGGAATTTTCAGAGTCCGAACGACTTTCTTATATGAAGCGTGACCTATGGTTTTTATCGTCGATTTGGGTTGAGTTAGGTGAGATACTACTTCCTACGAAGTTTCCTGTTCATACCTTCCCTAGTTTTTGAAAAAAAGAAAATTATGTCTCCGAACCTCACATTTTACTATATGTGGAATTTTCAGAGTCCGAACGACTTTCTTATATGAAGCGTGACCTATGGTTTTTATCGTCGATTTGGGTTGAGTTAGGCGAGATACTACTTCCTACGAAGTTTCCCGTTCATACCTTCCCTAGTTTTTGAAAAATAAGAAAATCAAATTTTACTATATGTGGAATTTTCAGAGTCCGAACGACTTTCTTATATGAAGCGTGACCTATGGTTTTTATCGTCGATTTGGGTGTAATTAGGTGAAATACTACTTCCTACGAAGTTTCCCGTTCATACCTTCCCTAATTTTTGAAAAAAAGAAAATTATGTCTCCGAACCTCACATTTTACTATATGTGGAATTTTCAGAGTCCGAACGACTTTCTTATATGAAGCGTGACCTATGGTTTTTATCGTCGATTTGGGTGTAATTAGGTGAAATACTACTTCCTACGAAGTTTCCTGTTCATACCTTCCCTAGTTTTTGAAAAAAAGAAAATTATGTCTCCGAACCTCACATTTTACTATATGTGGAATTTTCAGAGTCCGAACGACTTTCTTATATGAAGCGTGACCTATGGTTTTTATCGTCGATTTGGGTTGAGTTAGGCGAGATACTACTTCCTACGAAGTTTCCCGTTCATACCTTCCCTAGTTTTTGAAAAATAAGAAAATCATATTTTACTATATGTGGAATTTTCAGAGTCCGAACGACTTTCTTATATGAAGCGTGACCTATGGTTTTTATCGTCGATTTGGGTGTAATTAGGTGAAATACTACTTCCTACGAAGTTTCCCGTTCATACCTTCCCTAATTTTGAAAAAAAGAAAATTATGTCTCCGAACCTCACATTTTACTATATGTGGAATTTTCAGAGTCCGAACGACTTTCTTATATGAAGCGTGACCTATGGTTTTTATCGTCGATTTGGGTTGAGTTAGGTGAGATACTACTTCCTACGAAGTTTCCCGTTCATACCTTCCCTACTTTTTGAAAAAAAGAAAATTATGTCTCCGAACCTCACATTTTACTATATGTGGAATTTTCAGAGTCCGAACGACTTTCTTATATGAAGCGTGACCTATGGTTTTTATCGTCGATTTGGGTTGAGTTAGGTGAGATACTACTTCCTACGAAGTTTCCTGATCATACCTTCCCTAGTTTTTGAAAAAAAGAAAATTATGTCTCCGAACCTCACATTTTACTATATGTGGAATTTTCAGAGTCCGAACGACTTTCTTATATGAAGCGTGACCTATGGTTTTTATCGTCGATTTGGGTTGAGTTAGGCGAGATACTACTTCCTACGAAGTTTCCCGTTCATACCTTCCCTAGTTTTTGAAAAATAAGAAAATCATATTTTACTATATGTGGAATTTTCAGAGTCCGAACGACTTTCTTATATGAAGCGTGACCTATGGTTTTTATCGTCGATTTGGGTGTAATTAGGTGAAATACTACTTCCTACGAAGTTTCCCGTTCATACCTTCCCTAATTTTTGAAAAAAAGAAAATTATGTCTCCGAACCTCACATTTTACTATATGTGGAATTTTCAGAGTCCGAACGACTTTCTTATATGAAGCGTGACCTATGGTTTTTATCGTCGATTTGGGTGTAATTAGGTGAAATACTACTTCCTACGAAGTTTCCCGTTCATACCTTCCCTAGTTTTTGAAAAAAAGAAAATTATGTCTCCGAACCTCACATTTTACTATATGTGGAATTTTCAGAGTCCGAACGACTTTCTTATATGAAGCGTGACCTATTGTTTTTATCGTCGATTTGGGTGTAATTAGGTGAAATACTACTTCCTACGAAGTTTCCCGTTCATACCTTCCCTAGTTTTTGAAAAAAAGAAAATTATGTCTCCGAACCTCACATTTTACTATATGTGGAATTTTCAGAGTCCGAACGACTTTCTTATATGAAGCGTGACCTATGGTTTTTATCGTCGATTTGGGTTGAGTTAGGTGAGATACTACTTCCTACGAAGTTTCCCGTTCATACCTTCCCTAGTTTTTGAAAAAAAGAAAATTATGTCTCCGAACCTCACATTTTACTATATGTGGAATTTTCAGAGTCCGAACGACTTTCTTATATGAAGCGTGACCTATGGTTTTTATCGTCGATTTGGGTTGAGTTAGGCGAGATACTACTTCCTACGAAGTTTCCCGTTCATACCTTCCCTAGTTTTTGAAAAATAAGAAAATCATATTTTACTATATGTGGAATTTTCAGAGTCCGAACGACTTTCTTATATGAAGCGTGACCTATGGTTTTTATCGTCGATTTGGGTGTAATTAGGTGAAATACTACTTCCTACGAAGTTTCCCGTTCATACCTTCCCTAATTTTTGAAAAAAAGAAAATTATGTCTCCGAACCTCACATTTTACTATATGTGGAATTTTCAGAGTCCGAACGACTTTCTTATATGAAGCGTGACCTATGGTTTTTATCGTCGATTTGGGTTGAGTTAGGTGAGATACTACTTCCTACGAAGTTTCCCGTTCATACCTTCCCTAGTTTTTGAAAAATAAGAAAATCATATTTTACTATATGTGGAATTTTCAGAGTCCGAACGACTTTCTTATATGAAGCGTGACCTATGGTTTTTATCGTCGATTTGGGTGTAATTAGGTGAAATACTACTTCCTACGAAGTTTCCTGTTCATACCTTCCCTAGTTTTTGAAAAAAAGAAAATTATGTCTCCGAACCTCACATTTTACTATATGTGGAATTTTCAGAGTCCGAACGACTTTCTTATATGAAGCGTGACCTATGGTTTTTATCGTCGATTTGGGTTGAGTTAGGCGAGATACTACTTCCTACGAAGTTTCCCGTTCATACCTTCCCTAGTTTTTGAAAAATAAGAAAATCATATTTTACTATATGTGGAATTTTCAGAGTCCGAACGACTTTCTTATATGAAGCGTGACCTATGGTTTTTATCGTCGATTTGGGTGTAATTAGGTGAAATACTACTTCCTACGAAGTTTCCCGTTCATACCTTCCCTAATTTTTGAAAAAAAGAAAATTATGTCTCCGAACCTCACATTTTACTATATGTGGAATTTTCAGAGTCCGAACGACTTTCTTATATGAAGCGTGACCTATGGTTTTTATCGTCGATTTGGATTGAGTTAGGTGAGATACTACTTCCTACGAAGTTTCCCGTTCATACCTTCCCTACTTTCTGAAAAAAAGAAAATTATGTCTCCGAACCTCACATTTTACTATATGTGGAATTTTCAGAGTCCGAACGACTTTCTTATATGAAGCGTGACCTATGGTTTTTATCGTCGATTTGGGTTGAGTTAGGTGAGATACTACTTCCTACGAAGTTTCCTGTTCATACCTTCCCTAGTTTTTGAAAAAAAGAAAATTATGTCTCCGAACCTCACATTTTACTATATGTGGAATTTTCAGAGTCCGAACGACTTTCTTATATGAAGCGTGACCTATGGTTTTTATCGTCGATTTGGGTTGAGTTAGGCGAGATACTACTTCCTACGAAGTTTCCCGTTCATACCTTCCCTAGTTTTTGAAAAATAAGAAAATCATATTTTACTATATGTGGAATTTTCAGAGTCCGAACGACTTTCTTATATGAAGCGTGACCTATGGTTTTTATCGTCGATTTGGGTGTAATTAGGTGAAATACTACTTCCTACGAAGTTTCCCGTTCATACCTTCCCTAATTTTTGAAAAAAAGAAAATTATGTCTCCGAACCTCACATTTTACTATATGTGGAATTTTCAGAGTCCGAACGACTTTCTTATATGAAGCGTGACCTATGGTTTTTATCGTCGATTTGGGTTGAGTTAGGCGAGATACTACTTCCTACGAAGTTTCCCGTTCATACCCTCCCTAATTTTTGAAAAAAAGAAAATTATGTCTCCGAACCTCACATTTTACTATATGTGGAATTTTCAGAGTCCGAACGACTTTCTTATATGAAGCGTGACCTATGGTTTTTATCGTCGATTTGGGTGTAATTAGGTGAAATACTACTTCCTACGAAGTTTCCCGTTCATACCTTCCCTAATTTTTGAAAAAAAGAAAATTATGTCTCCGAACCTCACATTTTACTATATGTGGAATTTTCAGAGTCCGAACGACTTTCTTATATGAAGCGTGACCTATGGTTTTTATCGTCGATTTGGGTTGAGTTAGGTGAGATACTACTTCCTACGAAGTTTCCCGTTCATACCTTCCCTAGTTTTTGAAAAATAAGAAAATCATATTTTACTATATGTGGAATTTTCAGAGTCCGAACGACTTTCTTATATGAAGCGTGACCTATGGTTTTTATCGTCGATTTGGGTGTAATTAGGTGAGATACTACTTCCTACGAAGTTTCCCGTTCATACCCTCCCTAATTTTTGAAAAAAAGAAAATTATGTCTCCGAACCTCACATTTTACTATATGTGGAATTTTCAGAGTCCGAACGACTTTCTTATATGAAGCGTGACCTATGGTTTTTATCGTCGATTTGGGTGTAATTAGGTGAATTACTACTACCTTCGAAGTTTCCCGTTCATACCTTCCCTAATTTTTGAAAAAAAGAAAATTATGTCTCCGAACCTCACATTTTACTATATGTGGAATTTTCAGAGTCCGAACGACTTTCTTATATGAAGGGTGACCTATGGTTTTTATCGTCGATTTGGGTTGAGTTAGGTGAGATACTACTTCCTACGAAGTTTCCCGTTCATACCTTCCCTAGTTTTTGAAAAATAAGAAAATCATATTTTACTATATGTTGAATTTTCAGAGTCCGAACGACTTTCTTATATGAAGCGTGACCTATGGTTTTTATCGTCGATTTGGGTGTAATTAGGTGAAATACTACTTCCTACGAAGTTTCCCGTTCATACCTTCCCTAATTTTTGAAAAAAAGAAAATTATGTCTCCGAACCTCACATTTTACTATATGTGGAATTTTCAGAGTCCGAACGACTTTCTTATATGAAGCGTGACCTATGGTTTTTATCGTCGATTTGGATTGAGTTAGGTGAGATACTACTTCCTACGAAGTTTCCCGTTCATACCTTCCCTACTTTCTGAAAAAAAGAAAATTATGTCTCCGAACCTCACATTTTACTATATGTGGAATTTTCAGAGTCCGAACGACTTTCTTATATGAAGCGTGACCTATGGTTTTTATCGTCGATTTGGGTTGAGTTAGGTGAGATACTACTTCCTACGAAGTTTCCTGTTCATACCTTCCCTAGTTTTTGAAAAAAAGAAAATTATGTCTCCGAACCTCACATTTTACTATATGTGGAATTTTCAGAGTCCGAACGACTTTCTTATATGAAGCGTGACCTATGGTTTTTATCGTCGATTTGGGTTGAGTTAGGCGAGATACTACTTCCTACGAAGTTTCCCGTTCATACCTTCCCTAGTTTTTGAAAAATAAGAAAATCATATTTTACTATATGTGGAATTTTCAGAGTCCGAACGACTTTCTTATATGAAGCGTGACCTATGGTTTTTATCGTCGATTTGGGTGTAATTAGGTGAAATACTACTTCCTACGAAGTTTCCCGTTCATACCTTCCCTAATTTTTGAAAAAAAGAAAATTATGTCTCCGAACCTCACATTTTACTATATGTGGAATTTTCAGAGTCCGAACGACTTTCTTATATGAAGCGTGACCTATGGTTTTTATCGTCGATTTGGGTTGAGTTAGGCGAGATACTACTTCCTACGAAGTTTCCCGTTCATACCCTCCCTAATTTTTGAAAAAAAGAAAATTATGTCTCCGAACCTCACATTTTACTATATGTGGAATTTTCAGAGTCCGAACGACTTTCTTATATGAAGCGTGACCTATGGTTTTTATCGTCGATTTGGGTGTAATTAGGTGAAATACTACTTCCTACGAAGTTTCCCGTTCATACCTTCCCTAATTTTTGAAAAAAAGAAAATTATGTCTCCGAACCTCACATTTTACTATATGTGGAATTTTCAGAGTCCGAACGACTTTCTTATATGAAGCGTGACCTATGGTTTTTATCGTCGATTTGGGTTGAGTTAGGCGAGATACTACTTCCTACGAAGTTTCCCGTTCATACCTTCCCTAGTTTTTGAAAAAGAAGAAAATCATATTTTACTATATGTGGAATTTTCAGAGTCCGAACGACTTTCTTATATGAAGCGTGACCTATGGTTTTTATCGTCGATTTGGGTGTAATTAGGTGAGATACTACTTCCTACGAAGTTTCCCGTTCATACCTTCCCTAATTTTTGAAAAAAAGAAAATTATGTCTCCGAACCTCACATTTTACTATATGTGGAATTTTCAGAGTCCGAACGACTTTCTTATATGAAGCGTGACCTATGGTTTTTATCGTCGATTTGGGTGTAATTAGGTGAATTACTACTACCTTCGAAGTTTCCCGTTCATACCTTCCCTAATTTTTGAAAAAAAGAAAATTATGTCTCCGAACCTCACATTTTACTATATGTGGAATTTTCAGAGTCCGAACGACTTTCTTATATGAAGCGTGACCTATGGTTTTTATCGTCGATTTGGGTTGAGTTAGGTGAGATACTACTTCCTACGAAGTTTCCCGTTCATACCTTCCCTAGTTTTTGAAAAATAAGAAAATCATATTTTACTATATGTTGAATTTTCAGAGTCCGAACGACTTTCTTATATGAAGCGTGACCTATGGTTTTTATCGTCGATTTGGGTGTAATTAGGTGAGATACTACTTCCTACGAAGTTTCCCGTTCATACCCTCCCTAATTTTTGAAAAAAAGAAAATTATGTCTCCGAACCTCACATTTTACTATATGTGGAATTTTCAGAGTCCGAACGACTTTCTTATATGAAGCGTGACCTATGGTTTTTATCGTCGATTTGGGTGTAATTACGTGAAATACTACTTCCTACGAAGTTTCCCGTTCATACCTTCCCTAATTTTTGAAAAAAAGAAAATTATGTCTCCGAACCTCACATTTTACTATATGTGGAATTTTCAGAGTCCGAACGACTTCCTTATATGAAGCGTGACCTATGGTTTTTATCGTCGATTTGGGTGTAATTAGGTGAAATACTACTACCTTCGAAGTTTCCCGTTCATACCTTCCCTAATTTTTGAAAAAAAGAAAATTATGTCTCCGAACCTCACATTTTACTATATGTGGAATTTTCAGAGTCCGAACGACTTTCTTATATGAAGGGTGACCTATGGTTTTTATCGTCGATTTGGGTTGAGTTAGGTGAGATACTACTTCCTACGAAGTTTCCCGTTCATACCTTCCCTAGTTTTTGAAAAATAAGAAAATCATATTTTACTATATGTGGAATTTTCAGAGTCCGAACGACTTTCTTATATGAAGCGTGACCTATGGTTTTTATCGTCGATTTGGGTGTAATCACGTGAAATACTACTTCCTACGAAGTTTCCCGTTCATACCTTCCCTAATTTTTGAAAAAAAGAAAATTATGTCTCCGAACCTCACATTTTACTATATGTGGAATTTTCAGAGTCCGAACGACTTTCTTATATGAAGCGTGACCTATGGTTTTTATCGTCGATTTGGGTGTAATTAGGTGAAATACTACTACCTTCGAAGTTTCCCGTTCATACCTTCCCTAATTTTTGAAAAAAAGAAAATTATGTCTCCGAACCTCACATTTTACTATATGTGGAATTTTCAGAGTCCGAACGACTTTCTTATATGAAGCGTGACCTATGGTTTTTATCGTCGATTTGGGTTGAGTTAGGTGAGATACTACTTCCTACGAAGTTTCCCGTTCATACCTTCCCTAGTTTTTGAAAAAAAGAAAATTATGTCTCCGAACCTCACATTTTACTATATGTGGAATTTTCAGAGTCCGAACGACTTTCTTATATGAAGCGTGACCTATGGTTTTTATCGTCGATTTGGGTGTAATTAGGTGAGATACTACTTCCTACGAAGTTTCCCGTTCATACCCTCCCTAATTTTTGAAAAAAAGAAAATTATGTCTCCGAACCTCACATTTTACTATATGTGGAATTTTCAGAGTCCGAACGACTTTCTTATATGAAGCGTGACCTATGGTTTTTATCGTCGATTTGGGTGTAATTAGGTGAAATACTACTTCCTACGAAGTTTCCCGTTCATACCTTCCCTAATTTTTGAAAAAAAGAAAATTATGTCTCCGAACCTCACATTTTACTATATGTGGAATTTTCAGAGTCCGAACGACTTTCTTATATGAAGCGTGACCTATGGTTTTTATCGTCGATTTGGGTGTAATTAGGTGAAATACTACTTCCTACGAAGTTTCCCCTTCATACCTTCCCTAATTTTTGAAAAAAAGAAAATTATGTCTCCGAACCTCACATTTTACTATATGTGGAATTTTCAGAGTCCGAACGACTTTCTTATATGAAGCGTGACCTATGGTTTTTATCGTCGATTTGGGTGTAATTAGGTGAAATACTACTTCCTACGAAGTTTCCCGTTCATACCTTCCCTAATTTTTGAAAAAAAGAAAATTATGTCTCCGAACCTCACATTTTACTGTATGTGGAATTTTCAGAGTCCGAACGACTTTCTTATATGAAGCGTGACCTATGGTTTTTATCGTCGATTTGGGTGTAATTAGGTGACATACTACTTCCTACGAAGTTTCCCGTTCATACCTTCCCTAATTTTTGAAAAAAAGAAAATTATGTCTCCGAACCTCACATTTTACTATATGTGGAATTTTCAGAGTCCGAACGACTTTCTTATATGAAGCGTGACCTATGGTTTTTATCGTCGATTTGGGTTGAATTAGGTGAGATACTACTTCCTACGAAGTTTCCCGTTCATACCTTCCCTAGTTTTTGAAAAATAAGAAAATCATATTTTACTATATGTGGAATTTTCAGAGTCCGAACGACTTTCTTATATGAAGCGTGACCTATGGTTTTTATCGTCGATTTGGGTGTAATTAGGTGAAATACTACTTCCTACGAAGTTTCCTGTTCATACCTTCCCTAGTTTTTGAAAAAAAGAAAATTATGTCTCCGAACCTCACATTTTACTATATGTGGAATTTTCAGAGTCCGAACGACTTTCTTATATGAAGCGTGACCTATGGTTTTTATCGTCGATTTGGGTTGAGTTAGGCGAGATACTACTTCCTACGAAGTTTCCCGTTCATACCTTCCCTAGTTTTTGAAAAATAAGAAAATCATATTTTACTATATGTGGAATTTTCAGAGTCCGAACGACTTTCTTATATGAAGCGTGACCTATGGTTTTTATCGTCGATTTGGGTGTAATTAGGTGAAATACTACTTCCTACGAAGTTTCCCGTTCATACCTTCCCTAATTTTTGAAAAAAAGAAAATTATGTCTCCGAACCTCACATTTTACTATATGTGGAATTTTCAGAGTCCGAACGACTTTCTTATATGAAGCGTGACCTATGGTTTTTATCGTCGATTTGGGTTGAGTTAGGTGAGATACTACTTCCTACGAAGTTTCCCGTTCATACCTTCCCTACTTTTTGAAAAAAAGAAAATTATGTCTCCGAACCTCACATTTTACTATATGTGGAATTTTCAGAGTCCGAACGACTTTCTTATATGAAGCGTGACCTATGGTTTTTATCGTCGATTTGGGTTGAGTTAGGTGAGATACTACTTCCTACGAAGTTTCCTGTTCATACCTTCCCTAGTTTTTGAAAAAAAGAAAATTATGTCTCCGAACCTCACATTTTACTATATGTGGAATTTTCAGAGTCCGAACGACTTTCTTATATGAAGCGTGACCTATGGTTTTTATCGTCGATTTGGGTTGAGTTAGGCGAGATACTACTTCCTACGAAGTTTCCCGTTCATACCTTCCCTAGTTTTTGAAAAATAAGAAAATCATATTTTACTATATGTGGAATTTTCAGAGTCCGAACGACTTTCTTATATGAAGCGTGACCTATGGTTTTTATCGTCGATTTGGGTGTAATTAGGTGAAATACTACTTCCTACGAAGTTTCCCGTTCATACCTTCCCTAATTTTTGAAAAAAAGAAAATTATGTCTCCGAACCTCACATTTTACTATATGTGGAATTTTCAGAGTCCGAACGACTTTCTTATATGAAGCGTGACCTATGGTTTTTATCGTCGATTTGGGTTGAGTTAGGTGAGATACTACTTCCTACGAAGTTTCCCGTTCATACCCTCCCTAATTTTTGAAAAAAAGAAAATTATGTCTCCGAACCTCACATTTTACTATATGTGGAATTTTCAGAGTCCGAACGACTTTCTTATATGAAGCGTGACCTATGGTTTTTATCGTCGATTTGGGTGTAATTAGGTGAAATACTACTTCCTACGAAGTTTCCCGTTCATACCTTCCCTAATTTTTGAAAAAAAGAAAATTATGTCTCCGAACCTCACATTTTACTATATGTGGAATTTTCAGAGTCCGAACGACTTTCTTATATGAAGCGTGACCTATGGTTTTTATCGTCGATTTGGGTTGAGTTAGGTGAGATACTACTTCCTACGAAGTTTCCCGTTCATACCTTCCCTACTTTTTGAAAAAAAGAAAATTATGTCTCCGAACCTCACATTTTACTATATGTGGAATTTTCAGAGTCCGAACGACTTTCTTATATGAAGCGTGACCTATGGTTTTTATCGTCGATTTGGGTGTAATTAGGTGAGATACTACTTCCTACGAAGTTTCCCGTTCATACCCTCCCTAATTTTTGAAAAAAAGAAAATTATGTCTCCGAACCTCACATTTTACTATATGTGGAATTTTCAGAGTCCGAACGACTTTCTTATATGAAGCGTGACCTATGGTTTTTATCGTCGATTTGGGTGTAATTAGGTGAAATACTACTTCCTACGAAGTTTCCCGTTCATACCTTCCCTAATTTTTGAAAAAAAGAAAATTATGACTCCGAACCTCACATTTTACTATATGTGGAATTTTCAGAGTCCGAACGACTTTCTTATATGAAGCGTGACCTATGGTTTTTATCGTCGATTTGGGTGTAATTAGGTGAATTACTACTACCTTCGAAGTTTCCCGTTCATACCTTCCCTAATTTTTGAAAAAAAGAAAATTATGTCTCCGAACCTCACATTTTACTATATGTGGAATTTTCAGAGTCCGAACGACTTTCTTATATGAAGGGTGACCTATGGTTTTTATCGTCGATTTGGGTTGAGTTAGGTGAGATACTACTTCCTACGAAGTTTCCCGTTCATACCTTCCCTAGTTTTTGAAAAATAAGAAAATCATATTTTACTATATGTTGAATTTTCAGAGTCCGAACGACTTTCTTATATGAAGCGTGACCTATGGTTTTTATCGTCGATTTGGGTGTAATTAGGTGAGATACTACTTCCTACGAAGTTTCCCGTTCATACCCTCCCTAATTTTTGAAAAAAAGAAAATTATGTCTCCGAACCTCACATTTTACTATATGTGGAATTTTCAGAGTCCGAACGACTTTCTTATATGAAGCGTGACCTATGGTTTTTATCGTCGATTTGGGTGTAATTACGTGAAATACTACTTCCTACGAAGTTTCCCGTTCATACCTTCCCTAATTTTTGAAAAAAAGAAAATTATGTCTCCGAACCTCACATTTTACTATATGTGGAATTTTCAGAGTCCGAACGACTTTCTTATATGAAGCGTGACCTATGGTTTTTATCGTCGATTTGGGTGTAATTAGGTGAAATACTACTACCTTCGAAGTTTCCCGTTCATACCTTCCCTAATTTTTTAAAAAAAGAAAATTATGTCTCCGAACCTCACATTTTACTATATGTGGAATTTTCAGAGTCCGAACGACTTTCTTATATGAAGGGTGACCTATGGTTTTTATCGTCGATTTGGGTGGAGTTAGGTGAGATACTACTTCCTACGAAGTTTCCCGTTCATACCTTCCCTAGTTTTTGAAAAATAAGAAAATCATATTTTACTATATGTGGAATTTTCAGAGTCCGAACGACTTTCTTATATGAAGCGTGACCTATGGTTTTTATCGTCGATTTGGGTGTAATTAGGTGAAATACTACTTCCTACGAAGTTTCCCCTTCATACCTTCCCTAATTTTTGAAAAAAAGAAAATTATGTCTCCGAACCTCACATTTTACTATATGTGGAATTTTCAGAGTCCGAACGACTTTCTTATATGAAGCGTGACCTATGGTTTTTATCGTCGATTTGGGTGTAATTAGGTGAAATACTACTTCCTACGAAGTTTCCCGTTCATACCTTCCCTAATTTTTGAAAAAAAGAAAATTATGTCTCCGAACCTCACATTTTACTGTATGTGGAATTTTCAGAGTCCGAACGACTTTCTTATATGAAGCGTGACCTATGGTTTTTATCGTCGATTTGGGTGTAGTTAGGTGAGATACTACTTCCTACGAAGTTTCCCGTTCATACCTTCCCTAATTTTTGAAAAAAAGAAAATTATGTCTCCGAACCTCACATTTTACTATATGTGGAATTTTCAGAGTCCGAACGACTTTCTTATATGAAGCGTGACCTATGGTTTTTATCGTCGATTTGGGTTGAGTTAGGTGAGATACTACTTCCTACGAAGTTTCCTGTTCATACCTTCCCTAGTTTTTGAGAAAAAGAAAATTATGTCTCCGAACCTCACATTTTACTATATGTGGAATTTTCAGAGTCCGAACGACTTTCTTATATGAAGCGTGACCTATGGTTTTTATCGTCGATTTGGGTTGAGTTAGGCGAGATACTACTTCCTACGAAGTTTCCCGTTCATACCTTCCCTAATTTTTGAAAAAAAGAAAATTATGTCTCCGAACCTCACATTTTACTATATGTGGAATTTTCAGAGTCCGAACGACTTTCTTATATGAAGCGTGACCTATGGTTTTTATCGTCGATTTGGGTTGAGTTAGGTGAGATACTACTTCCTACGAAGTTTCCCGTTCATACCTTCCCTAGTTTTTGAAAAATAAGAAAATCATATTTTACTATATGTGGAATTTTCAGAGTCCGAACGACTTTCTTATATGAAGCGTGACCTATGGTTTTTATCGTCGATTTGGGTGTAATTAGGTGAAATACTACTTCCTACGAAGTTTCCTGTTCATACCTTCCCTAGTTTTTGAAAAAAAGAAAATTATGTCTCCGAACCTCACATTTTACTATATGTGGAATTTTCAGAGTCCGAACGACTTTCTTATATGAAGCGTGACCTATGGTTTTTATCGTCGATTTGGGTTGAGTTAGGCGAGATACTACTTCCTACGAAGTTTCCCGTTCATACCTTCCCTAATTTTTGAAAAATAAGAAAATCATATTTTACTATATGTGGAATTTTCAGAGTCCGAACGACTTTCTTATATGAAGCGTGACCTATGGTTTTTATCGTCGATTTGGGTGTAATTAGGTGAAATACTACTTCCTACGAAGTTTCCCGTTCATACCTTCCCTAATTTTTGAAAAAAAGAAAATTATGTCTCCGAACCTCACATTTTACTATATGTGGAATTTTCAGAGTCCGAACGACTTTCTTATATGAAGCGTGACCTATGGTTTTTATCGTCGATTTGGGTTGAGTTAGGTGAAATACTACTTCCTACGAAGTTTCCCGTTCATACCTTCCCTACTTTTTGAAAAAAAGAAAATTATGTCTCCGAACCTCACATTTTACTATATGTGGAATTTTCAGAGTCCGAACGACTTTCTTATATGAAGCGTGACCTATGGTTTTTATCGTCGATTTGGGTTGAGTTAGGTGAGATACTACTTCCTACGAAGTTTCCTGTTCATACCTTCCCTAGTTTTTGAAAAAAAGAAAATTATGTCTCCGAACCTCACATTTTACTATATGTGGAATTTTCAGAGTCCGAACGACTTTCTTATATGAAGCGTGACCTATGGTTTTTATCGTCGATTTGGGTTGAGTTAGGCGAGATACTACTTCCTACGAAGTTTCCCGTTCATACCTTCCCTAGTTTTTGAAAAATAAGAAAATCATGTTTTACTATATGTGGAATTTTCAGAGTCCGAACGACTTTCTTATATGAAGCGTGACCTATGGTTTTTATCGTCGATTTGGGTGTAATTAGGTGAAATACTACTTCCTACGAAGTTTCCCGTTCATACCTTCCCTAATTTTTGAAAAAAAGAAAATTATGTCTCCGAACCTCACATTTTACTATATGTGGAATTTTCAGAGTCCGAACGACTTTCTTATATGAAGCGTGACCTATGGTTTTTATCGTCGATTTGGGTTGAGTTAGGTGAGATACTACTTCCTACGAAGTTTCCCGTTCATACCCTCCCTAATTTTTGAAAAAAAGAAAATTATGTCTCCGAACCTCACATTTTACTATATGTGGAATTTTCAGAGTCCGAACGACTTTCTTATATGAAGCGTGACCTATGGTTTTTATCGTCGATTTGGGTGTAATTAGGTGAAATACTACTTCCTACGAAGTTTCCCGTTCATACCTTCCCTAATTTTTGAAAAAAAGAAAATTATGTCTCCGAACCTCACATTTTACTATATGTGGAATTTTCAGAGTCCGAACGACTTTCTTATATGAAGCGTGACCTATGGTTTTTATCGTCGATTTGGGTTGAGTTAGGTGAGATACTACTTCCTACGAAGTTTCCCGTTCATACCTTCCCTACTTTTTGAAAAAAAGAAAATTATGTCTCCGAACCTCACATTTTACTATATGTGGAATTTTCAGAGTCCGAACGACTTTCTTATATGAAGCGTGACCTATGGTTTTTATCGTCGATTTGGGTGTAATTAGGTGAGATACTACTTCCTACGAAGTTTCCCGTTCATACCCTCCCTAATTTTTGAAAAAAAGAAAATTATGTCTCCGAACCTCACATTTTACTATATGTGGAATTTTCAGAGTCCGAACGACTTTCTTATATGAAGCGTGACCTATGGTTTTTATCGTCGATTTGGGTGTAATTAGGTGAAATACTACTTCCTACGAAGTTTCCCGTTCATACCTTCCCTAATTTTTGAAAAAAAGAAAATTATGTCTCCGAACCTCACATTTTACTATATGTGGAATTTTCAGAGTCCGAACGACTTTCTTATATGAAGCGTGACCTATGGTTTTTATCGTCGATTTGGGTGTAATTAGGTGAATTACTACTACCTTCGAAGTTTCCCGTTCATACCTTCCCTAATTTTTGAAAAAAAGAAAATTATGTCTCCGAACCTCACATTTTACTATATGTGGAATTTTCAGAGTCCGAACGACTTTCTTATATGAAGGGTGACCTATGGTTTTTATCGTCGATTTGGGTTGAGTTAGGTGAGATACTACTTCCTACGAAGTTTCCCGTTCATACCTTCCCTAGTTTTTGAAAAATAAGAAAATCATATTTTACTATATGTTGAATTTTCAGAGTCCGAACGACTTTCTTATATGAAGCGTGACCTATGGTTTTTATCGTCGATTTGGGTGTAATTAGGTGAAATACTACTTCCTACGAAGTTTCCCGTTCATACCTTCCCTAATTTTTGAAAAAAAGAAAATTATGTCTCCGAACCTCACATTTTACTATATGTGGAATTTTCAGAGTCCGAACGACTTTCTTATATGAAGCGTGACCTATGGTTTTTATCGTCGATTTGGGTTGAGTTAGGTGAGATACTACTTCCTACGAAGTTTCCCGTTCATACCTTCCCTACTTTTTGAAAAAAAGAAAATTATGTCTCCGAACCTCACATTTTACTATATGTGGAATTTTCAGAGTCCGAACGACTTTCTTATATGAAGCGTGACCTATGGTTTTTATCGTCGATTTGGGTGTAATTAGGTGAGATACTACTTCCTACGAAGTTTCCCGTTCATACCCTCCCTAATTTTTGAAAAAAAGAAAATTATGTCTCCGAACCTCACATTTTACTATATGTGGAATTTTCAGAGTCCGAACGACTTTCTTATATGAAGCGTGACCTATGGTTTTTATCGTCGATTTGGGTGTAATTAGGTGAAATACTACTTCCTACGAAGTTTCCCGTTCATACCTTCCCTAATTTTTGAAAAAAAGAAAATTATGTCTCCGAACCTCACATTTTACTATATGTGGAATTTTCAGAGTCCGAACGACTTTCTTATATGAAGCGTGACCTATGGTTTTTATCGTCGATTTGGGTGTAATTAGGTGAATTACTACTACCTTCGAAGTTTCCCGTTCATACCTTCCCTAATTTTTGAAAAAAAGAAAATTATGTCTCCGAACCTCACATTTTACTATATGTGGAATTTTCAGAGTCCGAACGACTTTCTTATATGAAGGGTGACCTATGGTTTTTATCGTCGATTTGGGTTGAGTTAGGTGAGATACTACTTCCTACGAAGTTTCCCGTTCATACCTTCCCTAGTTTTTGAAAAATAAGAAAATCATATTTTACTATATGTTGAATTTTCAGAGTCCGAACGACTTTCTTATATGAAGCGTGACCTATGGTTTTTATCGTCGATTTGGGTGTAATTAGGTGAAATACTACTTCCTACGAAGTTTCCCGTTCATACCCTCCCTAATTTTTGAAAAAAAGAAAATTATGTCTCCGAACCTCACATTTTACTATATGTGGAATTTTCAGAGTCCGAACGACTTTCTTATATGAAGCGTGACCTATGGTTTTTATCGTCGATTTGGGTGTAATTACGTGAAATACTACTTCCTACGAAGTTTCCCGTTCATACCTTCCCTAATTTTTGAAAAAAAGAAAATTATGTCTCCGAACCTCACATTTTACTATATGTGGAATTTTCAGAGTCCGAACGACTTCCTTATATGAAGCGTGACCTATGGTTTTTATCGTCGATTTGGGTGTAATTAGGTGAAATACTACTACCTTCGAAGTTTCCCGTTCATACCTTCCCTAATTTTTTAAAAAAAGAAAATTATGTCTCCGAACCTCACATTTTACTATATGTGGAATTTTCAGAGTCCGAACGACTTTCTTATATGAAGGGTGACCTATGGTTTTTATCGTCGATTTGGGTTGAGTTAGGTGAGATACTACTTCCTACGAAGTTTCCCGTTCATACCTTCCCTAGTTTTTGAAAAATAAGAAAATCATATTTTACTATATGTGGAATTTTCAGAGTCCGAACGACTTTCTTATATGAAGCGTGACCTATGGTTTTTATCGTCGATTTGGGTGTAATTAGGTGAAATACTACTTCCTACGAAGTTTCCCCTTCATACCTTCCCTAATTTTTGAAAAAAAGAAAATTATGTCTCCGAACCTCACATTTTACTATATGTGGAATTTTCAGAGTCCGAACGACTTTCTTATATGAAGCGTGACCTATGGTTTTTATCGTCGATTTGGGTGTAATTAGGTGAAATACTACTTCCTACGAAGTTTCCCGTTCATACCTTCCCTAGTTTTTGAAAAAAAGAAAATTATGTCTCCGAACCTCACATTTTACTGTATGTGGAATTTTCAGAGTCCGAACGACTTTCTTATATGAAGCGTGACCTATGGTTTTTATCGTCGATTTGGGTGTAATTAGGTGACATACTACTTCCTACGAAGTTTCCCGTTCATACCTTCCCTAATTTTTGAAAAAAAGAAAATTATGTCTCCGAACCTCACATTTTACTATATGTGGAATTTTCAGAGTCCGAACGACTTTCTTATATGAAGCGTGACCTATGGTTTTTATCGTCGATTTGGGTTGAGTTAGGTGAGATACTACTTCCTACGAAGTTTCCTGTTCATACCTTCCCTAGTTTTTGAGAAAAAGAAAATTATGTCTCCGAACCTCACATTTTACTATATGTGGAATTTTCAGAGTCCGAACGACTTTCTTATATGAAGCGTGACCTATGGTTTTTATCGTCGATTTGGGTTGAGTTAGGCGAGATACTACTTCCTACGAAGTTTCCCGTTCATACCTTCCCTAATTTTTGAAAAAAAGAAAATTATGTCTCCGAACCTCACATTTTACTATATGTGGAATTTTCAGAGTCCGAACGACTTTCTTATATGAAGCGTGACCTATGGTTTTTATCGTCGATTTGGGTTGAGTTAGGTGAGATACTACTTCCTACGAAGTTTCCCGTTCATACCTTCCCTAGTTTTTGAAAAATAAGAAAATCATATTTTACTATATGTGGAATTTTCAGAGTCCGAACGACTTTCTTATATGAAGCGTGACCTATGGTTTTTATCGTCGATTTGGGTGTAATTAGGTGAAATACTACTTCCTACGAAGTTTCCTGTTCATACCTTCCCTAGTTTTTGAAAAAAAGAAAATTATGTCTCCGAACCTCACATTTTACTATATGTGGAATTTTCAGAGTCCGAACGACTTTCTTATATGAAGCGTGACCTATGGTTTTTATCGTCGATTTGGGTTGAGTTAGGCGAGATACTACTTCCTACGAAGTTTCCCGTTCATACCTTCCCTAGTTTTTGAAAAATAAGAAAATCATATTTTACTATATGTGGAATTTTCAGAGTCCGAACGACTTTCTTATATGAAGCGTGACCTATGGTTTTTATCGTCGATTTGGGTGTAATTAGGTGAAATACTACTTCCTACGAAGTTTCCCGTTCATACCTTCCCTAATTTTTGAAAAAAAGAAAATTATGTCTCCGAACCTCACATTTTACTATATGTGGAATTTTCAGAGTCCGAACGACTTTCTTATATGAAGCGTGACCTATGGTTTTTATCGTCGATTTGGGTTGAGTTAGGTGAGATACTACTTCCTACGAAGTTTCCCGTTCATACCTTCCCTACTTTTTGAAAAAAAGAAAATTATGTCTCCGAACCTCACATTTTACTATATGTGGAATTTTCAGAGTCCGAACGACTTTCTTATATGAAGCGTGACCTATGGTTTTTATCGTCGATTTGGGTTGAGTTAGGTGAGATACTACTTCCTACGAAGTTTCCTGTTCATACCTTCCCTAGTTTTTGAAAAAAAGAAAATTATGTCTCCGAACCTCACATTTTACTATATGTGGAATTTTCAGAGTCCGAACGACTTTCTTATATGAAGCGGGACCTATGGTTTTTATCGTCGGTTTGGGTTGAGTTAGGCGAGATACTACTTCCTACGAAGTTTCCCGTTCATACCTTCCCTAGTTTTTGAAAAATAAGAAAATCATATTTTACTATATGTGGAATTTTCAGAGTCCGAACGACTTTCTTATATGAAGCGTGACCTATGGTTTTTATCGTCGATTTGGGTGTAATTAGGTGAAATACTACTTCCTACGAAGTTTCCCGTTCATACCTTCCCTAATTTTTGAAAAAAAGAAAATTATGTCTCCGAACCTCACATTTTACTATATGTGGAATTTTCAGAGTCCGAACGACTTTCTTATATGAAGCGTGACCTATGGTTTTTATCGTCGATTTGGGTTGAGTTAGGTGAGATACTACTTCCTACGAAGTTTCCCGTTCATACCCTCCCTAATTTTTGAAAAAAAGAAAATTATGTCTCCGAACCTCACATTTTACTATATGTGGAATTTTCAGAGTCCGAACGACTTTCTTATATGAAGCGTGACCTATGGTTTTTATCGTCGATTTGGGTGTAATTAGGTGAAATACTACTTCCTACGAAGTTTCCCGTTCATACCTTCCCTAATTTTTGAAAAAAAGAAAATTATGTCTCCGAACCTCACATTGTACTATATGTGGAATTTTCAGAGTCCGAACGACTTTCTTATATGAAGCGTGACCTATGGTTTTTATCGTCGATTTGGGTTGAGTTAGGTGAGATACTACTTCCTACGAAGTTTCCCGTTCATACCTTCCCTACTTTTTGAAAAAAAGAAAATTATGTCTCCGAACCTCACATTTTACTATATGTGGAATTTTCAGAGTCCGAACGACTTTCTTATATGAAGCGTGACCTATGGTTTTTATCGTCGATTTGGGTGTAATTAGGTGAGATACTACTTCCTACGAAGTTTCCCGTTCATACCCTCCCTAATTTTTGAAAAAAAGAAAATTATGTCTCCGAACCTCACCTTTTACTATATGTGGAATTTTCAGAGTCCGAACGACTTTCTTATATGAAGCGTGACCTATGGTTTTTATCGTCGATTTGGGTGTAATTAGGTGAAATACTACTTCCTACGAAGTTTCCCGTTCATACCTTCCCTAATTTTTGAAAAAAAGAAAATTATGTCTCCGAACCTCACATTTTACTATATGTGGAATTTTCAGAGTCCGAACGACTTTCTTATATGAAGCGTGACCTATGGTTTTTATCGTCGATTTGGGTGTAATTAGGTGAATTACTACTACCTTCGAAGTTTCCCGTTCATACCTTCCCTAATTTTTGAAAAAAAGAAAATTATGTCTCCGAACCTCACATTTTACTATATGTGGAATTTTCAGAGTCCGAACGACTTTCTTATATGAAGGGTGACCTATGGTTTTTATCGTCGATTTGGGTTGAGTTAGGTGAGATACTACTTCCTACGAAGTTTCCCGTTCATACCTTCCCTAGTTTTTGAAAAATAAGAAAATCATATTTTACTATATGTTGAATTTTCAGAGTCCGAACGACTTTCTTATATGAAGCGTGACCTATGGTTTTTATCGTCGATTTGGGTGTAATTAGGTGAGATACTACTTCCTACGAAGTTTCCCGTTCATACCCTCCCTAATTTTTGAAAAAAAGAAAATTATGTCTCCGAACCTCACATTTTACTATATGTGGAATTTTCAGAGTCCGAACGACTTTCTTATATGAAGCGTGACCTATGGTTTTTATCGTCGATTTGGGTGTAATTACGTGAAATACTACTTCCTACGAAGTTTCCCGTTCATACCTTCCCTAATTTTTGAAAAAAAGAAAATTATGTCTCCGAACCTCACATTTTACTATATGTGGAATTTTCAGAGTCCGAACGACTTTCTTATATGAAGCGTGACCTATGGTTTTTATCGTCGATTTGGGTTGAGTTAGGTGAGATACTACTTCCTAAGAAGTTTCCCGTTCATACCTTCCCTAGTTTTTGAAAAAAAGAAAATTATGTCTCCGAACCTCACATTTTACTATATGTGGAATTTTCAGAGTCCGAACGACTTTCTTATATGAAGCGTGACCTATGGTTTTTATCGTCGATTTGGGTGTAATTAGGTGAGATACTACTTCCTACGAAGTTTCCCGTTCATACCCTCCCTAATTTTTGAAAAAAAGAAAATTATGTCTCCGAACCTCACATTTTACTATATGTGGAATTTTCAGAGTCCGAACGACTTTCTTATATGAAGCGTGACCTATGGTTTTTATCGTCGATTTGGGTGTAATTAGGTGAAATACTACTTCCTACGAAGTTTCCCGTTCATACCTTCCCTAGTTTTTGAAAAAAAGAAAATTATGTCTCCGAACCTCACATTTTACTGTATGTGGAATTTTCAGAGTCCGAACGACTTTCTTATATGAAGCGTGACCTATGGTTTTTATCGTCGATTTGGGTGTAATTAGGTGACATACTACTTCCTACGAAGTTTCCCGTTCATACCTTCCCTAATTTTTGAAAAAAAGAAAATTATGTCTCCGAACCTCACATTTTACTATATGTGGAATTTTCAGAGTCCGAACGACTTTCTTATATGAAGCGTGACCTATGGTTTTTATCGTCGATTTGGGTTGAGTTAGGTGAGATACTACTTCCTACGAAGTTTCCTGTTCATACCTTCCCTAGTTTTTGAGAAAAAGAAAATTATGTCTCCGAACCTCACATTTTACTATATGTGGAATTTTCAGAGTCCGAACGACTTTCTTATATGAAGCGTGACCTATGGTTTTTATCGTCGATTTGGGTTGAGTTAGGCGAGATACTACTTCCTACGAAGTTTCCCGTTCATACCTTCCCTAATTTTTGAAAAAAAGAAAATTATGTCTCCGAACCTCACATTTTACTATATGTGGAATTTTCAGAGTCCGAACGACTTTCTTATATGAAGCGTGACCTATGGTTTTTATCGTCGATTTGGGTTGAGTTAGGTGAGATACTACTTCCTACGAAGTTTCCCGTTCATACCTTCCCTAGTTTTTGAAAAATAAGAAAATCATATTTTACTATATGTGGAATTTTCAGAGTCCGAACGACTTTCTTATATGAAGCGTGACCTATGGTTTTTATCGTCGATTTGGGTGTAATTAGGTGAAATACTACTTCCTACGAAGTTTCCTGTTCATACCTTCCCTAGTTTTTGAAAAAAAGAAAATTATGTCTCCGAACCTCACATTTTACTATATGTGGAATTTTCAGAGTCCGAACGACTTTCTTATATGAAGCGTGACCTATGGTTTTTATCGTCGATTTGGGTTGAGTTAGGCGAGATACTACTTCCTACGAAGTTTCCCGTTCATACCTTCCCTAGTTTTTGAAAAATAAGAAAATCATATTTTACTATATGTGGAATTTTCAGAGTCCGAACGACTTTCTTATATGAAGCGTGACCTATGGTTTTTATCGTCGATTTGGGTGTAATTAGGTGAAATACTACTTCCTACGAAGTTTCCCGTTCATACCTTCCCTAATTTTTGAAAAAAAGAAAATTATGTCTCCGAACCTCACATTTTACTATATGTGGAATTTTCAGAGTCCGAACGACTTTCTTATATGAAGCGTGACCTATGGTTTTTATCGTCGATTTGGTTTGAGTTAGGTGAGATACTACTTCCTACGAAGTTTCCCGTTCATACCTTCCCTACTTTTTGAAAAAAAGAAAATTATGTCTCCGAACCTCACATTTTACTATATGTGGAATTTTCAGAGTCCGAACGACTTTCTTATATGAAGCGTGACCTATGGTTTTTATCGTCGATTTGGGTTGAGTTAGGTGAGATACTACTTCCTACGAAGTTTCCTGTTCATACCTTCCCTAGTTTTTGAAAAAAAGAAAATTATGTCTCCGAACCTCACATTTTACTATATGTGGAATTTTCAGAGTCCGAACGACTTTCTTATATGAAGCGTGACCTATGGTTTTTATCGTCGATTTGGGTTGAGTTAGGCGAGATACTACTTCCTACGAAGTTTCCCGTTCATACCTTCCCTAGTTTTTGAAAAATAAGAAAATCATATTTTACTATATGTGGAATTTTCAGAGTCCGAACGACTTTCTTATATGAAGCGTGACCTATGGTTTTTATCGTCGATTTGGGTGTAATTAGGTGAAATACTACTTCCTACGAAGTTTCCCGTTCATACCTTCCCTAGTTTTTGAAAAAAAGAAAATTATGTCTCCGAACCTCACATTTTACTATATGTGGAATTTTCAGAGTCCGAACGACTTTCTTATATGAAGCGTGACCTATGGTTTTTATCGTCGATTTGGGTTGAGTTAGGTGAGATACTACTTCCTACGAAGTTTCCCGTTCATACCCTCCCTAATTTTTGAAAAAAAGAAAATTATGTCTCCGAACCTCACATTTTACTATATGTGGAATTTTCAGAGTCCGAACGACTTTCTTATATGAAGCGTGACCTATGGTTTTTATCGTCGATTTGGGTGTAATTAGGTGAAATACTACTTCCTACGAAGTTTCCCGTTCATACCTTCCCTAATTTTTGAAAAAAAGAAAATTATGTCTCCGAACCTCACATTTTACTATATGTGGAATTTTCAGAGTCCGAACGACTTTCTTATATGAAGCGTGACCTATGGTTTTTATCGTCGATTTGGGTTGAGTTAGGTGAGATACTACTTCCTACGAAGTTTCCCGTTCATACCTTCCCTACTTTTTGAAAAAAAGAAAATTATGTCTCCGAACCTCACATTTTACTATATGTGGAATTTTCAGAGTCCGAACGACTTTCTTATATGAAGCGTGACCTATGGTTTTTATCGTCGATTTGGGTGTAATTAGGTGAGATACTACTTCCTACGAAGTTTCCCGTTCATACCCTCCCTAATTTTTGAAAAAAAGAAAATTATGTCTCCGAACCTCACATTTTACTATATGTGGAATTTTCAGAGTCCGAACGACTTTCTTATATGAAGCGTGACCTATGGTTTTTATCGTCGATTTGGGTGTAATTAGGTGAAATACTACTTCCTACGAAGTTTCCCGTTCATACCTTCCCTAGTTTTTGAAAAAAAGAAAATTATGTCTCCGAACCTCACATTTTACTATATGTGGAATTTTCAGAGTCCGAACGACTTTCTTATATGAAGCGTGACCTATGGTTTTTATCGTCGATTTGGGTGTAATTAGGTGAATTACTACTACCTTCGAAGTTTCCCGTTCATACCTTCCCTAATTTTTGAAAAAAAGAAAATTATGTCTCCGAACCTCACATTTTACTATATGTGGAATTTTCAGAGTCCGAACGACTTTCTTATATGAAGGGTGACCTATGGTTTTTATCGTCGATTTGGGTTGAGTTAGGCGAGATACTACTTCCTACGAAGTTTCCCGTTCATACCTTCCCTAGTTTTTGAAAAATAAGAAAATCATATTTTACTATATGTTGAATTTTCAGAGTCCGAACGACTTTCTTATATGAAGCGTGACCTATGGTTTTTATCGTCGATTTGGGTGTAATTAGGTGAAATACTACTTCCTACGAAGTTTCCCGTTCATACCCTCCCTAATTTTTGAAAAAAAGAAAATTATGTCTCCGAACCTCACATTTTACTATATGTGGAATTTTCAGAGTCCGAACGACTTTCTTATATGAAGCGTGACCTATGGTTTTTATCGTCGATTTGGGTGTAATTACGTGAAATACTACTTCCTACGAAGTTTCCCGTTCATACCTTCCCTAATTTTTGAAAAAAAGAAAATTATGTCTCCGAACCTCACATTTTACTATATGTGGAATTTTCAGAGTCCGAACGACTTTCTTATATGAAGCGTGACCTATGGTTTTTATCGTCGATTTGGGTGTAATTAGGTGAAATACTACTACCTTCGAAGTTTCCCGTTCATACCTTCCCTAATTTTTTAAAAAAAGAAAATTATGTCTCCGAACCTCACATTTTACTATATGTGGAATTTTCAGAGTCCGAACGACTTTCTTATATGAAGGGTGACCTATGGTTTTTATCGTCGATTTGGGTTGAGTTAGGTGAGATACTACTTCCTACGAAGTTTCCCGTTCATACCTTCCCTAGTTTTTGAAAAATAAGAAAATCATATTTTACTATATGTGGAATTTTCAGAGTCCGAACGACTTTCTTATATGAAGCGTGACCTATGGTTTTTATCGTCGATTTGGGTGTAATTACGTGAAATACTACTTCCTACGAAGTTTCCCGTTCATACCTTCCCTAATTTTTGAAAAAAAGAAAATTATGTCTCCGAACCTCACATTTTACTATATGTGGAATTTTCAGAGTCCGAACGACTTCCTTATATGAAGCGTGACCTATGGTTTTTATCGTCGATTTGGGTGTAATTAGGTGAAATACTACTACCTTCGAAGTTTCCCGTTCATACCTTCCCTAATTTTTGAAAAAAAGAAAATTATGTCTCCGAACCTCACATTTTACTATATGTGGAATTTTCAGAGTCCGAACGACTTTCTTATATGAAGCGTGACCTATGGTTTTTATCGTCGATTTGGGTTGAGTTAGGTGAGATACTACTTCCTAAGAAGTTTCCCGTTCATACCTTCCCTAGTTTTTGAAAAAAAGAAAATTATGTCTCCGAACCTCACATTTTACTATTTGTGGAATTTTCAGAGTCCGAACGACTTTCTTATATGAACCGTGACCTATGGTTTTTATCGTCGATTTGGGTGTAATTAGGTGAGATACTACTTCCTACGAAGTTTCCCGTTCATACCCCCCCTAATTTTTGAAAAAAAGAAAATTATGTCTCCGAACCTCACATTTTACTATATGTGGAATTTTCAGAGTCCGAACGACTTTCTTATATGAAGCGTGACCTATGGTTTTTATCGTCGATTTGGGTGTAATTAGGTGAAATACTACTTCCTACGAAGTTTCCCGTTCATACCTTCCCTAATTTTTGAAAAAAAGAAAATTATGTCTCCGAACCTCACATTTTACTATATGTGGAATTTTCAGAGTCCGAACGACTTTCTTATATGAAGCGTGACCTATGGTTTTTATCGTCGATTTGGGTGTAATTAGGTGAAATACTACTTCCTACGAAGTTTCCCCTTCATACCTTCCCTAATTTTTGAAAAAAAGAAAATTATGTCTCCGAACCTCACATTTTACTATATGTGGAATTTTCAGAGTCCGAACGACTTTCTTATATGAAGCGTGACCTATGGTTTTTATCGTCGATTTGGGTGTAATTAGGTGAAATACTACTTCCTACGAAGTTTCCCGTTCATACCTTCCCTAATTTTTGAAAAAAAGAAAATTATGTCTCCGAACCTCACATTTTACTATATGTGGAATTTTCAGAGTCCGAACGACTTTCTTATATGAAGCGTGACCTATGGTTTTTATCGTCGATTTGGGTGTAATTAGGTGACATACTACTTCCTACGAAGTTTCCCGTTCATACCTTCCCTAATTTTTGAAAAAAAGAAAATTATGTCTCCGAACCTCACATTTTACTATATGTGGAATTTTCAGAGTCCGAACGACTTTCTTATATGAAGCGTGACCTATGGTTTTTATCGTCGATTTGGGTTGAGTTAGGTGAGATACTACTTCCTAAGAAGTTTCCCGTTCATACCTTCCCTAGTTTTTGAAAAAAAGAAAATTATGTCTCCGAACCTCACATTTTACTATATGTGGAATTTTCAGAGTCCGAACGACTTTCTTATATGAAGCGTGACCTATGGTTTTTATCGTCGATTTGGGTGTAATTAGGTGAAATACTACTTCCTACGAAGTTTCCCGTTCATACCTTCCCTAATTTTTGAAAAAAAGCAAATTATGTCTCCGAACCTCACATTTTACTATATGTGGAATTTTCAGAGTCCGAACGACTTTCTTATATGAAGGGTGACCTATGGTTTTTATCGTCGATTTGGGTTGAGTTAGGTGAGATACTACTTCCTACGAAGTTTCCCGTTCATACCTTCCCTAGTTTTTGAAAAATAAGAAAATCATATTTTACTATATGTGGAATTTTCAGAGTCCGAACGACTTTCTTATATGAAGCGTGACCTATGGTTTTTATCGTCGATTTGGGTGTAATTAGGTGACATACTACTTCCTACGAAGTTTCCCGTTCATACCTTCCCTAATTTTTGAAAAAAAGAAAATTATGTCTCCGAACCTCACATTTTACTATATGTGGAATTTTCAGAGTCCGAACGACTTTCTTATATGAAGCGTGACCTATGGTTTTTATCGTCGATTTGGGTTGAGTTAGGTGAGATACTGCTTCCTACGAAGTTTCCCGTTCATACCTTCCCTAGTTTTTGAAAAATAAGAAAATCATATTTTACTATATGTGGAATTTTCAGAGTCCGAACGACTTTCTTATATGAAGCGTGACCTATGGTTTTTATCGTCGATTTGGGTGTAATTAGGTGAAATACTACTTCCTACGAAGTTTCCCGTTCATACCTTCCCTAATTTTTGAAAAAAAGAAAATTATGTCTCCGAACCTCACATTTTACTATATGTGGAATTTTCAGAGTCCGAACGACTTCCTTATATGAAGCGTGACCTATGGTTTTTATCGTCGATTTGGGTGTAATTAGGTGAAATACTACTACCTTCGAAGTTTCCCGTTCATACCTTCCCTAATTTTTGAAAAAAAGAAAATTATGTCTCCGAACCTCACATTTTACTATATGTGGAATTTTCAGAGTCCGAACGACTTTCTTATATGAAGCGTGACCTATGGTTTTTATCGTCGATTTGGGTTGAGTTAGGTGAGATACTACTTCCTACGAAGTTTCCCGTTCATACCTTCCCTAGTTTTTGAAAAATAAGAAAATCATATTTTACTATATGTTGAATTTTCAGAGTCCGAACGACTTTCTTATATGAAGCGTGACCTATGGTTTTTATCGTCGATTTGGGTGTAATTAGGTGAGATACTACTTCCTACGAAGTTTCCCGTTCATACCCTCCCTAATTTTTGAAAAAAAGAAAATCATGTCTCCGAACCTCACATTTTACTATATGTGGAATTTTCAGAGTCCGAACGACTTTCTTATATGAAGCGTGACCTATGGTTTTTATCGTCGATTTGGGTGTAATTAGGTGAAATACTACTTCCTACGAAGTTTCCCGTTCATACCTTCCCTAATTTTTGAAAAAAAGAAAATTATGTCTCCGAACCTCACATTTTACTATATGTGGAATTTTCAGAGTCCGAACGACTTTCTTATATGAAGCGTGACCTATGGTTTTTATCGTCGATTTGGGTGTAATTAGGTGAAATACTACTTCCTACGAAGTTTCCCGTTCATACCTTCCCTAATTTTTGAAAAAAAGAAAATTAGGTCTCCGAACCTCACATTTTACTATATGTGGAATTTTCAGAGTCCGAACGACTTTCTTATATGAAGCGTGACCTATGGTTTTTATCGTCGATTTGGGTTGAGTTAGGTGAGATACTACTTCCTACGAAGTTTCCCGTTCATACCTTCCCTAGTTTTTGAAAAATAAGAAAATCATATTTTACTATATGTGGAATTTTCAGAGTCCGAACGACTTTCTTATATGAAGCGTGACCTATGGTTTTTATCGTCGATTTGGGTTGAGTTAGGTGAGATACTACTTCCTACGACGTTTCCCGTTCATACCTTCCCTAGTTTTTGAAAAATAAGAAAATCATATTTTACTATATGTGGAATTTTCAGAGTCCGAACGACTTTCTTATATGAAGCGTGACCTATGGTTTTTATCGTCGATTTGGGTTGAGTTAGGTGAGATACTACTTCCTACGAAGTTTCCCGTTCATACCTTCCCTAATTTTTGAAAAAAAGAAAATTATGTCTCCGAACCTCACATTTTACTATATGTGGAATTTTCAGAGTCCGAACGACTTTCTTATATGAAGCGTGACCTATGGTTTTTATCGTCGATTTGGGTTGAGTTAGGTGAGATACTACTTCCTACGAAGTTTCCCGTTCATACCTTCCCTAGTTTTTGATAAATAAGAAAATCATATTTTACTATATGTGGAATTTTC